>NC_037669.1:124597074-124615682 GCF_003255815.1 Theropithecus gelada
CCTTTTTTTTTTTTTTTTTTTTTTTTTTTTTTTAAGATAGTCTAGCTAAAAGTTCTTCACATGTCCTTATCTCTCCATGATTGATCATTGGTCCCTTATTTAGTTCACTTGGCCAGTCCATGTATTCCTGGTTGGTCTTGATGCTTGGGGATGTTTGTCAGTGTCTAGGCATTAAAGAATTAGGTGTTTATTGTAGACTTTGCAGTCTAGGCTTTTTTGTACTCATCCTTCCTGAGAAAACTTTCCAGATATTCAAAGTAACTTGGGTGTAGTGATCTAAGTTTCGTCTACTGCAGCCATGTCTATACTAGGGGACACCCCAAGATTAGGAATGTTGTGGCTATTGCAGACAGACTTGTAGAAGTAGTAGAAGTGCTGCCTTGGTGGTCTTGGATAAGATCCAGAAGAATTATCTGAATTATAAGTCATAGACTCTTATATTCTCCCCTTACTTTTTCCATTAGAAAAGACATCTATTTATATATGCTGAGCTGCCTGGAGCTGGAGGAGGGGTGACAGAAGCACCCCTGTGGCTATCATCACTGTGATTGTGCTGCATTAGACCTGAAGTCAGCATAACACTGGGTATTGCTCAAGGCCTGAAATAACCACTGCCTGGCTATCGCCTATTTTTTCTCAAGGCCCTATGGTTCCACAATTAGCAGGTGGCAAAGCCAGCCAGGCTTGTGTCCTTCACTTCAGGGTGGCAATTTTCTCCAGATTCTGGGTAGGTCCAGAGATGCCATCTGGGATACAGCACCTAGAGTCAGGAACCTTAGGAATCTACCTGGTGCTCTATTCTACTATAGCTAGCTGCTACCTAAGACACAAGACAGTCCTTCCCAATCTTCCCTTTCCTTTCCATAAGCAAAGGAGTGTCTCTCTGTGATCACCACTTTCCCAGGCCTATGGAGAGTATTGCCTGGTTACCACCTACGTTGGTTCAAAGTTCAAGTACTCTTAAGTCAGCTTGCAATGAATATTGCTAGGCTTGGTACTATTCCTTCAGGGAGGTGGTCTCCTTTTTAGTCAAGGGCAGTCCCAAATATGCTGTCTAAAAGGTAAGGCCTGGTATCAAGGTCTAGGGTCCACTTGGTGCTTTATTCACTGTGGCCAAGCTGATACCTAAGCTGCAAGGCAATGTCTCCTTACTCTACCATCTGATTTTCTCAAGCAGAAGGAGTCTCTCCCCATAGCCATGACAGTTGAGAATTTGCTAAGTTATATTTGAAGCCAATGTACCTTGGATTCTCACCCAAAGCCCAAGACAAGTGCTGCCTGAGTTTTACTCCTGATTTTTCTGGTCTCAAGGGCACTTTAGTCATCTGGCGATGAATTCTGCCAGAACTTGGCCTTTCTCTTCATGGCAGCAGGTTCCCTTCTTGTCCAGGGTGTGTCTAGAAATGCCATCTGGGATCTAGGTCCTGGAATGGGGCCTCAGGACTCTCCTTGGTGCACTGTTCAACTGTGGCTGAGCTGGTATCCAAGTTGCAAGACAAAATCCTCTTTACTTTTCTCTTTTCTCTCCTCAAGCAAAGCACAAGATTCTGTCCCAGAGCTGCAATCTACATTGCCTTGGTTTGGCAGAGAAGTGGTGCAAAAACACCCTTCTCTGCCCCTGCTGGTCTCCCACTGGATCGTGTGCTTCCCAAATCCACTGGCTCTGTGCCCAGCCCAGCAACATAACTTGCCCAGGAATTGCAGTCCTTGTGGCCTAGAGTGCCTTTCATGTTTGTTTGAGTCCCCAGACCAATTTAGTCCATGGTGGAGAGACTTACCATAACTCAGGTTCTGACAACTGGGATGAGCAATTCCCAGTGGCTAGGGTTGGTCTAAATACTCCCTCCATGGGCACATGTGGCTTTCCACTGGGACTGAACAATACTGAGTTCCAATACAATGTCCCACAGTAACTGTACTTTCCCTCCCCCAAGAATGCATATTATCTTTCCGTTTCAGGAGGCCGCTGTTTGGGGCTAGGGGAGGGGTGGCATGAACAATTCAAAGCTTTATTTCCTATTCTCTTCAGTTCCTTTTTCAGTAATATGAAGTTAATACCAGGTACATTGATTGTTTACCTGGCTTTCAGTTCTTATGAAGGTGCTTTTTTTTTGTTTTGAGAGAGTCTCGCTCAGTCGCCCAGGCTGGAGTGCAGTGGCGCGGTCTCGGCTCACTGCAAAGCTCCGCCTCCTGGGTTCTCGCCACTCTACCGCCTCAGTCTCCCGAGTAGCTGGGACTGCATTTGCCCGCCACCACGCCTGCCTAATTTCTTTTTTTCTTTTTTTTAGTAGAGACGGTGTTTCACCGCGTTAGCCAGGATGGTCTTGATCTCCTGACCTCGTGATCCGCCCTCCTCAACCTCCCAAAGTGCTGGGATTACAGGAGTGAGTCACCGCGCCCAACCTCATGAAGGTGCTTTTGAATGTGGAGAGTTGTTCAGTTTGGTGTTCTTGAGGGGACAATGATCAGAGGAGGTTTCTATTCAGCCATCTTTCTCCACCTATCTATGCTGACATTTTATGATGCTCAATAAATTGCTCAAGACTGAGAGTCATAAACTTCTTGGAGATGGTAGTGCAGGCTTTTAGTTTGTTTCTTATGTGATAACCAGTGCACAACATTCTTATGATTAGGTTACCAACAAAGACAGATTACTATGTGTCTCTGATTTTGGTATACTTGTATTAAAAAGTTAAATTGAAAGATATTCTGCAGAGGAGAATCATAGAATATTTACTAGGAATCGTGCATACCCATCTACATGTGCTGAGCTGAATTAGGAGATATTCCTGGTATTCTTAAATACATTTTAATGCCCTCAATCATGACATTTAATTTCATATATTGCATCTTTACTTTTATGTTATTTTCCACCTTTTTTATGGCTTTCTTCTCCATGTAGCCCATTTTTAACAATTCTAAGTAGTGGAATCCTGCTTAGAATTCTTCCTAAGCATTCTAAGGAAGAATCCTTCCTTAGAATTCTGTGGAATCCTTCCTGTGGAAGAAACATTTTCAATTAAATCTATGATAATTTTTGTATTTTTGTGTTTATGGCTGGAAATTCATAAGGTATACTATTTTTAAAAGTGTAGGTGGATATGTTTACCTTGTTTTGTGGTCAATGTTGCTCAAAATAATTTGTATATTAGCTGATACTTATATAAAGATTTTATAATAATGCTGTAGTGTAAATAAAATTTGTTCCAAATAATCTTAAGATTTATGTGAACAAATTTTCCAGTATTTTTCTATGACAACTGTTTTTTTTTGTTTTGTTTTGTTTTCCCCCTTTATTTCTTCTTAAAAAAAAAAAAAGAAAGGGATACATGTGCAGAACGTGCAGGTTTATTACGTAGGTATACGTGTGCCATGGTGATTTGCTGAACCTATTGATCTGTTCTCTAAGTTCCCTCCCCTAACTCCCCACCCCACAACAGGCCCCGGTGTGTGTTTTTTCCCTCTCTGTGTGCATGTGTTCTCAATGTTCAGCTCCCACATGCGGTGTTTGGTTTTCTGTTCCTGTGTTAGTTTGCTAAGGATAGTGGCTTCCAGCTTCATCCATGTCCCTGCAAAGGACATGATCTCATTCATTTTCAAGGCCACATAGTATTCCATGGTGTATATATACCACATTTCCTTTATGCAGTCTACCATTGGTGGGCATTTTGGCTGGTTCCATGTCTTTGCTATTGTAAATAGTGCTGCAATAAACATACGTGTGCGTGTGTCTTTATAAAAGAATGATTCATAGTCCTTTGGGTATATACCCAGTACAGTAATAGAATTGCTGGATCAAATAGTATTTCTGCTTCTAGATCCTTGAGGAATCACCATACTGTCTTCCACAATGGTTGAACTAAATTATACTCCCACCAACAGTGGAAAAGCATTCGTATTTTTCCCAGCCTTGTTGACATCTATTTTTTCTGACTTTTTAATAATAGCCATTCTGACTGGCATGAGATGGTATCTCACTGTGGTTTTGATTGGCATTTCTTTGATGATCAGTGATGTTTAACTTCTTTTCACTTTTGTTGGCCACAAAAATGTCTTCTTTTGAGAAGTGTCTGTTCATATCCTTTGCCCACTTTTTGATAGGGTTGTTTTTTCTTGTTGTATGTTTAAGTTACTTGTAAATTTCGGATATTAGACCTTTGTCAGATGGGTAAATTGCAAAAATTTTCTCTCATTCTGTAGGTTGCCTGTTCACACTGATGATAGTTTCACTTGCTGTGAAAAAGGTCTTTAGTTTAATTAGATCTCATTTTTCAATTTTGACTTTTTTTGGAATTGCTTTTGGCATTTTTGTCATGAAGTCTTTACCCCTGCCTATGTCCTGAATGGTATTGCCTAGGTTTTTTCCTAGGTTTTTTATGGTTTCAGGTTTTACAATTAAGTCTTTAATCTATCTTGAGTTAATTTTTGTGTGAGATGTAAGGAAGGGGTCCAGTTTCAGTTTTCTGCATATAGCTAGCCAGTTTTCCCAGCACAATTTACTGAATGGGAGATCCTTTCCCCTTTGCTTCTTTTTGTCAGGTTTGTTAATGATCAGATGGTTGTAGATGTGTGGTGTTATTTCTGAGGTCTCTGTTCTGCTCTATTGGACCATATATCTGTTTTAGTACCAGTACCATGTTATTTTGGTTACTGTAACTTTGTAGCGTAGTTTGAATTAAGGTAGCTTGATGCCTCCAGCTTTGTTCTTTTTGCTTAGGTTTGTCTTGGCTATTCAGAGTCTTCCTAGATTCCATGAAATTTAAAATAGATTTTCTAATTCTTTGAAAAATGTCAATGGAATTTGATGGAAATAGCATTGAATCTATAAATTACTTGGGACAGTGTGGCTATTTTCACAATATTGATTCTTCCTATCCATGAGGATGTAATGTTTTACCATTTGTTTGTGTTCTCTCTTATTTCCTTGAGCAGTGGTTTGTAGTTCTCCTTGAAGAGGTACTTCACATCCCTTGTTAGCTGTATTCCTAGGTATTTTATTCTCATTGTAGAGATCGTGAATGGGAGTTAATTCATGATTTGGCTCTCTGCTTGTCTATTGTTGGTGTAAAGGAATGCATGTGATTTTTGTGTATTGATTTTTTATCCTGAGACTGCTGAAATTGCTTATTGGTTCAAAAGTTCTTGGGCTGAGATGATGGAGTTTTCTCAATATAAAATCATATCTTCCAAACAGAGACAACTTACCTTCTTATCTTCCTATTTGAATATTATTTATTTCTTTCTTTTGACTGATTGTTCTTGCGAGAACTTCCAAAATCATGTTGAATAAGAGTGGTGAGAGAGGTCATCCTTGTCTTGTACCAGTTTTCAGAGGGAATGCTGCCAGATTTTGCCCATTCAATATGATATTGGCTGTGGGTTTGTCATAAATAGCTCTTATTATTTTGAGATATGTTCCATCAATACCTAGTTTATTGAGAGTTTTTAACATAAAGGGATATTAAATTTTATCAGATATGTTTTCTCCATTTCTTGAGATAATAATGTGGTTTTTGTCTTTGATATTTTTTATGTGATGGATTATGTTTATTGATTTGCAAGTGTTGAACCAGCCTTGCATCCCTGGGATGAAGTTGACTTGATCATGGTGGATAAGTTTTTTGATGTGGTGATGGATTTGGTTTGCCAGTATGTTACTGAGAATGTGTGCATCAATGTTCATCACAGATATTGGTCTAAAGTTTTCTTTTTTTGTTGTGTCTCTTCCTGGTTTTGGTATCAGGGTGATGTTGGCTTCATAAAATGGGTTAAGGAAGAGTCCCTCCTTTTTGGATCGGTACTTGTTTTAAATAGTTTGAGAAGGAATGCTACCAGCTCGTCTTTGCATTTCTGGTAGAATTCACCTGTAAATCCATCTGGTCCTGGGCTTTTTTTGGATTGGTAAGCTATTCTTCACTGCATCAATTTCACAGCTTGTTATTGATTTATTCAAGGGTTCGACTTCTTCCTGGTTTAGTCTTGATAGGGTGCATGCATCCAAGAATTTATCCATTTCTTCTAGATTTTCTAGTTTATTTGCATAGAGGTATTTATAATATTCTCTGATGGTAGTTTGTATTTCTGTGGGATCTGTGGTGATATCTCCTTTTCCATTTTTTATTGTGTTATTTGATTTTTCTCTTTCTTCCTCTCTATTAGTCTAGCTAGTAATCTATGTTTTTTTTTTTTTTTTTTTTTTTTTTTGAGACGGAGTCTCGTTCTGTCGCCCAGGCTGGAGTACAGTGGCCGGATCTCAGCTCACTGCAAGCTCCGCCTCCCGGGTTTATGCCATTCTCCTGCCTCAGCCTCCCGAGTAGCTGGGACTACAGGCGCCCGCCACCTCGCCCGGCTAGTTTTTTGTATTTTTTAGTAGAGACAGGGTTTCTCCGTGTTAGCCAGGATGGTCTCGATCTCCTGACCTCGTGATCCGCCCGTCTCGGCCTCCCAAAGTGCTGGGATTACAGGCTTGAGCCACCGCGCCCGGCCATAATCTATGTATTTTGTTAAATTTTTAAAAAAACAACTTCTGGATATGTTAATTTTTTGGAGTGTTTTTCATGTCTCTACCTCTTTCTATTCTTTTCTGCTCTTACTTATTTCTTATCTACTAACTTTTGGATTGGTTTGCACTTTCTGCTCTAGCTCTTTTTATTGTCATGTTAGTGTGTCAATTTAAGATTTTTTCCAGCTTTTTGATGTGGGCATTTAGTGCTATAAATTTCCCTCTTAACACTGCTTTATCTGTGTCCCAGAGATTCTGGTATGTTGTCTCCTTGTTCCCATTGTTTTCAAATAACTTCTTGATTTCTGCCTTAGTTTCATTATTTACCCAGGAGTCATTCAGGATCAGGTTGTTCAATTTCCATGAAATTGTGTGGTTTTGAGTGAGTTTTGTAACCCTGAGTTCTAATTTGATTGCACTGTATTCTGGGAAGTTGTTTGTTATTATTTCAGTTCCTTTGCATTTGCTGAGGAGTGTTTTACTTCCAATTATGTGGTCAATTTTAGAGCAAGTGCCATGTGGTCCTAAGAAGAATGTATACTCTGTTTATTTAGCATAGAGAGCTCTGTAGAAGCCTACCAAGTCCACTTGATCCAGAGCTGAGTTCAGGTACTGAATATCCTTGTTAATTTTCTATTTCGCTGATCTGTCTAATACTGATAGTGGGGTGTTAAATTCTCCCACAACTATTGTGTGAACTTGTTTTGTGAATCTGGGTGCTCCTCTATTGGGTTCATATATGTTCAGAATAGTTAGCTCCTCTTGTTGAATTGTTACCATTACAATTATATTGTGCCCTTCTTTGTCTTTTTTGATCATTGTTGGTTTAAAGTCTGTTTTGTTAGAGACTACAATTGCAACCCCTCCTCTTTTTTTGCTTTCCATTTGCTTTTCCTCCATTTTTTTTATTTTAGCCTGTGTGTGTATTTGCATGTAAGATGGGTCTCCTGAATGCAGCACACCAATGGATCTTGACTCTTTATCCAATTTGCCAGTCTGTGTCTTTTAATTGGGACATTTAGCCCATTTACATTTAAAGTTAATATTATTATGTGTATTTGATTCTGTCCTCATGATGTTATTTGGTCATTTTGCACCCTAGCTGATGCAGTTTTTTGTAGTGTCATTGGTCTTTATATTTTGGTGTGTTATTGCAGTGGCTAGTACCAGTTTTCCTTTCCCTATTTAGTTATTCTTTCAAGAGCTCTTGCAGGGCAGGCCTGGTGGTCACAAAATTCTTCAACATTTACTTATCTGGAAAGGATTTTATTTCTCCTTCACTTGTGAAGTTTACTTTGCCTGGAAATGAAATTCTGAGTCAAAAATTCTTTTCTTTAAAAATATTGAATATTGTTCCCAATCTCTTCTGACTTATAGAGTTTCTGCTGGGAGGTCCACTATTAGTCTTATGGGCTTCCCTTTATAGGTCACCTGGCCTTTTCCTCTGTCTGCCCTTAAGAGTCTTTCCTTCATTTCAACCTTGGAGAATCTGATGATTATGTGTCTTGGGGTTGATCTTCTCATGGAGTATCTTAATGGTGTTCTCTGTATTTCCTGAATTTGCATGTTGACCTGTCTTGCTAGGTTGTGGAAGTTCTCCTGGATAATATTCTGACCTGTGTTTTCTAACTTGTTTCTGTTGTCCCTGTCTCCTTTTGGTATTCCAATCAATTATAGGTTTGGTCCTTTTTATGAAGTCTCATGTTTCCTGGAGGCTTTGTTCATTCCTTTTTATTCTTTTTACTCTATTCTTGTCTGCAAGTCTTATTTCAGTAAGGTGGTCTTCAAACTCTGATGTTCTTTCTTCCACTTGGTTGATTTGGCTATTGATGCTTGCATATGCTTCATGAAGTTCTCGTGCTGTGTTTTTCTGCTCCATCCAGTCATTTAGGTTTCTCTCTTCATTGGTTACTCTAGTTAGGAATTACTCTAACATTTTATCAAGGCTCTTAGCTTCTTTGCATTGGGTTAATGTGTGCTCCTTTAGCTCAGCAGAGTTTTCTATTGACCATCTTCTGAAGCCGACTTCTGTCAAGTTGTATATCTGATCCTCCGTCCAGTTCTGCATCCTTGCTGGACAGACATCGTAATCATTTGGAGGAGAAGAGGTATTCTGGCCTTTTGGGTTTTCAGCAATATTTTTGTTGATTCTTTGTCATCTTCGTGGGTTTGTCTGGTTTTGGTCTTTGAGGCTGCTGACCCTTGGATGGGGCTTTTGTGGAGGCCTTTATTGTTGTTGTGTTGTTGTTGATGCTGTTGTTGTTGTGTTGTTGTTGATGCTGTTGCTGTTACTTTCTGCTTGTTTGTTTTTCTTTCAATAATCAGATTCCTCTTCTGTAGGGCTGCTACAGTTTTCTGGGGGTTCACTTCAAGTCCTATTCTCTGATTTGCTCTTGTGCCTGAAGGTGTCACTCAAGGATGCTGGAGAGCAACAAAAATGAGTGCCTCCTCCTTCTTATGAGACCTCTGACCTCAAGGGTCACCAACCTGATGCCAGTAGGATCACTCCTGTATAGGGCATCTGACAATCCCTATTGGAGGGTCTTGCCCAGTTGGGTGGCACAGGGAGAACAACTCATTTAATGAAGCACTTTGTCCCTTGGTGGAGAAGGTGTGATTCACTGCGAGGAAACCCACTCATCTGGGCTGCCCAGATTCCTCAGAACTACCAGGAGGAGAGGCTAAGTCTGCTGGTCCACAGAGACTATGGTCACCCCTCCCCCTAGGGACTCAGACCCAGGGAGATCTGAAATCTGTCCCTGAACCTCTGGAGCTATTGGAGATCCTGCAGGAGGAAGTCCTACCTACTGAGGAAGGTTGGGTCAAGGTTAGACCTGAAGAGGCACTCTGGCTGCAGACTGCCACAGCGGGTGTGTTGGGCTGTGGGAACAAGTCTTGGGACCAAGCCATCAAGCCTCCCTGACTCCAGCAGGGGAAAAGCACAGCCTGGAGCTATACAAAATGGGTACTGCCCTTCCACCTACCTGGGGAGCATACAAAATTGTACTGCCCTTCCCCCTACCCCTTAGCATGTTAAGCTGTTGGGAGTCCCAGTGTTGGCTACAGTCCCTCCTACAAGGAGCTCAAATGGCTTAGACAGCAGGCAGCTGCAGCAGTTGCTGGTCGCTCCTCCCCCCAGGAGTTTGGTAGGCTTAGCAGATTCCAGCTGAAAGCCTGTAAGAATCTGCATGTTCTGGGGTTGGGACTCTAGGCCCTGGCGGCATGGTTTCATGAGTGGGATCTTCCCATCCGTGGGTTGCACAGTTTCCCCAGTTGGGTAGCACACTCACTTACCACCTCCCTTGGCTGAAGGGTAGGGGTTCTCCTTCCCCATGTGGTTCTCAGGTGGGTCACACCCCACTGCTCTTCCTTCTCTCTGTGGGTCATGCCAGCTTTCACGTCAGTTTTGATGAGAGAACCTGGATGCCTTGCTTGCTGGTGAAAGATTCACATGCTTATTATGGTTTTTGTGGAAGGAAGCCTCCGAGTGCCGCTGCTTCTAGTCAGACATCTTCTATGACAACTATTATACATAACATTTACTGGGCTTCCGGAATGTACTGGCGAATTGAAATAATGTAATTATATATAACGTGTGGTAGAGATATTCAGACTGTGGAATTTAAAGTGTAAAGATACTCAAGTTGTGATATATGAGGCAGCCGAAGTTTGATATATTAAGTATTGTGACCTGTTTTTACTTAGGAAATATTTGTAATATCCTATGCTCACTTCTCTCCCATATAGCATCACTCCCCAAAAGAAAAAGAGTAAGATGGTTGGCCTTAACAGTTTGTAAGCTAAGGTCTAGGGGTATATAAAAAAAAAATATTGAATCAATAAGTTGTGACAGAGTTCGTTTTCCTTACCTTTGAATAATAGCTCAAATTAATTTGACTGAGAGAAAGGAAAATATAATATAACAAGATCAATAGAGAACTCACAATTGTACATATATCTGAATAAAGGGCTTGTGAATTGCAGGGCCCTCTGGAGTGAGGTTAAAGGACCCGCAACTCCACACTAAGAGGTCAGATTAATATCATTAAAAATGACAAGTCATTGGAAAATATTAAATATGGTAGCAGCAGGTTTAAATTTGCATTTTATAATAATGAATATTACTGAAGCATGAAAAATAGAGGAGGACTTGGTTAAGACTAGGGATAGTTAGAAGTCTATTATAAAATCATCAGGAGAAATGGAAGCTTAATAATAAATAAGCAATAAGGAAAGAAAAAAATAAAATGCAGAGTGATTTTTCCAGATTACTTGAGAGGGCTTCATAGAAATAATAATAACTAATATTTATACAGTAGTTTCAATATACCAATCAATGTGCTAAGCAATGGAGGATAGTACATGTTTAACAACCAGCTCTCCAGGGACACACAGTGTATGTGGAGTAGAATACCTGATTTATAGTTTGTCAAATTTTGTAGTGGAAATACACTCAGTGTGGTCAATTTAAACCTACTAATGAATTTCCACTCAATGAAAGTTGAGCAGCAATGTGAACAACGTTATTTCACAAGCTGGTATGAGGTGGCTCTAGTATACCACTAGAAGCCTTTTTAGAAGTGTTACTTTCATATCATCAAAAATGTAACTTTCTAAGCTAGGGTTTCTTAACCTTGATGCTAGGCCTTTTTGGCAGCTTATTAGTGGATGATTGACAAAAATTGTATATATTTAAGGTGTACAACTTTGTGTTTTGATATATGTATAGATAAGATAACGATCACCACACCTAAGCTAATTAACATATCCATCAGCTCATATCATTGTTTTGTTATTGTTCAATGTGCTCAATCTCCTCTAATCTCAGAAGCTAAGTGGGATTTTTTTAATGCTTGAATGAGACATCATTTACGCTTTGAATCAGATAATTATTTGTGGGGCTCTTGTATAAGTGGTAGAATGTTTATCAGCAGAATCTCTAACCTCTACCCATTATTTGGCAGTAGCATCCCCCATCTCAAACCGCCAATCATTATGATAACCA
Source organism: Theropithecus gelada (assembly GCF_003255815.1). Taxonomy (NCBI): domain Eukaryota; kingdom Metazoa; phylum Chordata; class Mammalia; order Primates; family Cercopithecidae; genus Theropithecus; species Theropithecus gelada. Next base: position 124,608,582 of record NC_037669.1, read on the forward strand.
AAATATCTCCAGTCATGGCCAAATATTTTCTGGGGAACAAGATTAATCCCGTTTGATGACTACTACTTAAAGATATACCCTATAATTTCCCCTTTTTCTCTTTTTTCTCTTCTTCCTCTTCATTTTATTCATCTTTTTTTTTTTTTTTCATTTTTGCAAATAAAGAAACCAAAGTTTTGGAAAGCTACACAGTTACTAATTTGATATATAAACACAGATAGTCTACCTCCAGAGTAAGTAAATAGATAAAAGAGGTATGTATATGAATATAGATTAGATAGCAATATACATATATAGACATTGTCATATTATTATTGCAAAGAATATTATTAGTGTGTAGAAATTGAAGTTTTGAAAAGCTACACAGTTACTAATTTGATATGTAAGTGCAGATAGTCTACTTCCAGAGTAAGTAGATAGATACAAGGGATATATATATGAATATGGATTAAACATCAATATAGATTTACAAACATTAATTTTCCATATTATTATTATTGAGTGACAACTTGTCATGAATCAAATGACTCTTATCTTGATGCTCATTTTGCATAGACAGTGACTTTTACTCCTTCTCTACAAATTTGAAGAATTCTATATGTAAAATTTAACCAGCAGGACCTGGCTACAATTACATCACTAATGTTGTAAGAAAATTACAGTTGCATTATTTAAAAAAATCTGTTACTACAAAAAGGTTACTCATCTAAAAGTTAATACTGTTAGTTTATCAGAAGAACAGAAATAAGTAGAAGGAGAAAGGTAATAGAAGAAAAGAGATTAAAAAATTTTTGGGAAACTTGTTTATTTCAATATTATAATTTTCCAAAATTTTCAAATACTTTCGATGTATATTTAGAAGTTAGCAAAAACATCATCATAATTCTTAAGAAACATGAGCTTGAACATGGGAATCAACTCACCAAATTATTCTACAACATGAGCCGTATGGTTTGTCTGCCAAAAAATAGAAAAAAGTCTAAAAGAATTTTACTAGAAATAACTTTGTTTTATATGTTCCTTTTTATTAAATAAATCTATTGTAGATTGGTTGATAAGCATGATTAAACACAATGTTCTCTGATTTCCACAATGAAGGTTGACTGAAAACAAAAATACCAAGTTCTTCTGCAAACAATATTGTAAGGAGAACAATGAGGAACTTAAACAAATTTATAAGCAGAAAAGAAACAATCCCATTAAAAAGTGGGCAAAGGATATGAAAATTCTCTTTTTTCCAAAGAAGACATACCCATGGCCTACAAACAAATTAAAAATGCTCAAAATCACTAATCATTAGAGAAATCAAATCAAAACCACAATGAAATACCATCCTCATGTGAGTCAGAATGGCTTTTATTAAAAAGTCATAAAATAACAGTTGCTGGTAAAGTTGCAGGGACAAGGGAACACTCATACACTGCTGGTGAATGTAAATTAGTTCAGTCACTGTGGAAAGCAGTTTGGCAATTTCTCAGATAACTCAAAGCAGAATTACCATTCAACCCAGCAGTGCCCGTATATACCCAGATGAATATAAATCATCCTACCATAAAGACACATGGACCTGTATGTTGATCACAGCATTATCCACAATAGCAAAGACATTGAGTCAACCTAAATACCCATGTATGGTAGACCGGATAAAGAAAATGTGATGCATATACACTATGGAATGCTATGCTTTCATAAAAGAAGCATATTGTGTTCTTTACAGCAATGTGGATGGAGCTGGAGACCATTATTCTAAGTGAATGAACACAGGAACAGAAAAACAAATACCACAGGTTCTTTCTTATAAGTGGGAGCTAAACACAGGTTACAGATGGACACAAAGGGAACAGCACACACTGGGGCTAATTGAGGGTGCAAGAAGGGAGGAAGGTGAAAGTCGAAAAACTGCCTATGAGGTACTATGCTTATTACCTAGGTGATGAAATAATCTGTACGCTAAACCCCTACAACACACAGTTTACCTGTACATGATTCCCTGAACCAAAAATAAAAGTTAAAAATGAATAAATCAAATTTTAATGCTTGATTGTGCGTACTACAAAAGTATTCTTCAAAGTGGTTAGTGTAATGTGTATGAGTACTTATTTTATTGTGGCCTAATTTGTTGCTTGACATTCCTAGGATTGTTTGTAAACTGGAAGTCAGCAATTCTCTTTCTCCCTTCTCTCATTTTAAGGTTTGATATAAAAAATGCAGATTTCTCCATGCAAGTTTTAAAGTATAATTCATGATTTCATTATGTATTTTCACTACTTCCCCCATTCCTTCCCAATATAAAATATGCACTTATTAATAACTATGTCTCTATAACTTCAAACTAATTAAATGAAGTATAAATTGCCAATGCCAAGCACTCATCAAGACAGTTGTGGATTAGAACGAAGGACCAAAACTGTACAAACAAGGGAAACAATATAGATTTCCCCCCTTTAGAACCAAAATGAGCAGGACGCTTTAAATTAAACAAAGAAAGGAAAAGACAGGAAGTAAGGAAAGAAGGAAGAAAGAAATAAAGGAACAAAGGTGAGACAAAGCCAGCAAGCGGGGACATTTAGAATCAAATCAGTGTTGAAACTGGTTCACCCTGGGCCTAGGAAACTGGAGAGGGACGATAATTGGCTGTGGCTACAAAAGAACAGCAAAATCCTTTTGATGGAAGAATTCTCTGTCTTAACTGTGGTACTGATCTCATAAATCTATACATGTAATAAAATTACACAGAAATTCCATAAACACACTCAGACGTGCATGTAAAATGTGAAATCTCAATAAGTCTATTAGGACTCACTTAAGGTCAATTTCCTGATTGTGGTACTATACTCTAGTTACCTAAGATGTTGTCATTCTGGGGAACTAGGAGAAGAGCATACCAGATTTGGGGTCTCTGTGTACTATTTTTTACTGCATGTGAAACTATAAGTATCTCAAAGCAGAGAAGTTTAAAAAAAATGGGCCCCTAATTGTCTTATAAAACATATAAAGGGGTTTGAAGTCTATTTTTCTAAGTTCTATCAATAGGGTCCCTGATTTCAAGTCTCCATGGGTAAATATTAGTAAAGTTGTAATAAAAAAACAAATGTTGTCTTTCATAACAGTGAATTGGTGTATATTCATTATTTTGAAGCCAATATAATAAAATAAGTATTATAGCATACAATTTTATAATTACAAACTTTTCAAGTGAGGGTCTAACTAAGTAATTTTCCCCCACTATGCTAAAATAGTTAAAAATATAATGAAAACGGTACACCTGGTCCAGACTAGAAATGGTCTTTAAATTTAACTCAAATAAACAATTTGCAGAATTTGCAATATACGTTGCTCTATTAGTTTCCATTAATAAAAGCTCTTAGTCATCATCTACATTTTGACATAATTGTATTTTCTTCTTGTTAAAACTGAAGACTCACAGACCAATTTTAGAAAAAAAAATAAATGAATAAATGAATAAACAGTTTATAGGGAAGAAAGAGTGATGACAGGAATTTAGAAAGGGGGACGCCTTCTCTATTTTGGAGATTTCACAACTTTCAACTGCTGAGAAAATTTCTTACACAGGAGAGGAAGAGATAATAAATAAGTCTTACAGCTGTCAGAAACCTCTAAGGAGACATTCACAAGAATTCTGTACTCTTAAATCAAACAGAGAAAATTCAAGAGTTGCGTTAAGGAAATAATTTTATAAGCACCAAGAGAAGCAATCCCCCATAGAAGCCTAATATTCCCCCAAAGAACAAAAGAGAATCACTAGATAGTGCCTATAGCCTGGCTTTCTTGCCCTATTATCCTCCATGCGAAGGATGAAGAAAGTTCTCATTTTATATCCCTCAACTTGTTTGTTCATAGTAGAATTCTTGTTCAGCAAAAATCATTTTTTTCTTATAGTTCAGAAGAGTCAATCTCAGTTTTAGAATGCATATACATAAAAATTTATTTCTATGTTTATCGAAGCTCCATACTTAATAACTGAATATTTAGTAGAAAGGAAAAACAAAGATAATTTTAAGAGATTGAAGCAAAGGTTGCTATGGGAGACGTGAGTATGCAAACATATCCTATCTTGAGAGTTCCAGGAAAAATGTCCTTTAGGTGGTAATGTTCAGCTAACAAAGTGCATTATTTGAGCCCATACATGGAAAAAAATATGTATATTGAACCTGTAAGGGAAAAGAGAAAAATTATGGTTTTTATTAAGTATTTCTTCATTAATTTGCTAGAATGTTGCCGGATGTTTCAAAGTTCAAGCTGTAAAGACATTAGCTTTGAAAATAAGTGGCAGGAGTTTGCTTTGTTTCAAAATACAGCAAAAAACCAAAAACAATAACCAAACTGAAACAAAAAAAAAAACCCAAAAATACATTTTTTATAGCACCAAAATATATTTGGATTTCTCCTATGTAATACGAACTGCTGAAGGCAACTTCTTTTTTTTTTTTTTTTTTTTTTTTGAGACGGAGTCTCGCTCTGTCACCCAGGCTGGAGCATAGTGGCCGGATCTCAGCTCACTGCAAGCTCCGCCTCCCGGGTTTACGCCATTCTCCTGCCTCAGCCTCCCGAATACCTGGGACTACAGGCGCCCGCCACCTCGCCCAGCTAGTTTTTTGTATTTTTTTTTTCTAGTAGAGACGGGGTTTCACCGTGTTAGCCAGGATGGTCTCGATCTCCTGACCTCGTGATCCGCCCGTCTCGGCCTCCCAAAGTGCTGGGATTACAGGCTTGAGCCACCGCGCCCGGCCTAAGGCAACTTCTTAACATCACCAGATGGATCAACCAGAGTTTTATTTATTTATTTATTTTTTCTCTAGGGTAAATACATTTGATCTCTGAAACATTTTTCTTGGTTTTTGTTCTCCCAGACTGCTGGTTTTAATTCTTCATCTATGGCTGTTCCTTTTTAGCCACCTGTTCATTGCCTTCTCTTCTCATAAAACTGATTTACTCAGTATCATTACCTTGTCATTTACTCAAACATCCTTCTTTGGTACCGTATTTGCAAGCATCACCGTACATTTAGTATTCAGCAATCTATGTATCTGACACAGATATGATAACCAGTTTTCATCTCTGCTCACCATATCATATGCCAAACATCTTCACAAGTGTCTCCAATTAAAAATTCCTAAACCTACTTTCCATTCTGCATTCTCTGTTCTAATGAAGGATGCCACCATTCCCAGCTACCAACTCAGAGTGCCACACATGACACCTTCCTCTCTCTTATTCAAACTTCCAATTTGTCACTAAATCTTCTTGTCTTCCCCAGCCTGCCATTCTCTAAATTATCTTTTTGCTTTTCATTCTAAATGTCAAGGCATTGTCCAGATTGTCATAACTTAACCTTGCTTTCTATAAGACTCCCCTTTATCAATCTTACTAAATTCACATTTATCTCATTTGAAATAATTTTCTGTGATGAATCTAAAGTAATCATCATATGTATACTGGATCACATAATTCTCAAGTCCTTTGAAGAGGTTCACATTGAATTAAGGGTTAAGTATCACCCCATTAAAGACACTTTCAGGATCCTATATTCAGGCGCATGTCTTCAGCCTCATCTATTTTCACTTCCTCTTCTGACTTCACCCTCCAAATATAATGGCTTATATCCAATCTAGGGATATTTATACATTTTTTTCTGAAGGTTAAATACTTGCTACTTATTCATCATATTTTATGTAGGAAATTCTATTATATTTCATGTTTTAGCTTAAACATTTGCTCACCAAATACCTGAATTCTGACACTGAGCATAATGTTTATTCTTGTTTTTGTATGGTGGTTAAAAATAATCAAATAAATAATATATCTTCTAGTGTTAACAGAGAGAAAACATAAAACACTCATTAGAGCCAGGCGCAGTGGCTCACGCCTGTAATCCCAGCACTTTGGGAGGCCGAGGCGGGTGGATCATGAGGTCAGGAGATCGAGACCATCCTGGCTAACATGGTGAAACCCTGTCTCTACTAAAAATACAAAAAATTACTGTATGTGGTGGCGGGCACCTGTAGTCCCAGCTACTCGGGGAGGCTGAGGCGGGAGAATGGCGTGAACCCAGGAGGCAGAGCTTGCAGTAAGCCAAGATCATGCCACTGCACTCCAACCTGGGTGACAGAGCAAGACTCTATCTCAAAAAAAATAAAATAAAAAAATAAAAAAATAAAGAATCCTTACATAAGGAAATGTACAGAAATGAAAAGAAATTTAACAATAGATTTCATTGAGAAACCAAACCGACTATAGAAAAAATGTAAAGAGGATAAATCTGCCTTACATACACTCAGATTTCTTTCATTCTCCCTGTCTAGTCTCATGAGAAAAAAAAATTATAAAACATATTTTTCAGAAATGTACTAATATTACATGTGAATTATGACATTTATTGCTAAATTTTTAGCCCCTTATGTGTGCTAGCCCATCACAAAGCATTTACATCATTTGTTTTTTTCCACCTTGAAAACAAAAACAGTGAGCTGTAGTCCTCAGTGTTTACTTAGCATCAAGTTCAAATGTCATGCAGTCGAGAATAACATGAATAGTCAAAAACATGTAGTTTCACTTTTGCTAAACTCTTGAGATGAAGTATTATATGGTGATTATAAAAACAGATGCCAAAACTAGACTGAATCTGTTCAAATATTGGTACTGCTGTTTCCAAACAGTATGATCTTAAATCAGTTACTTAATATCGTCTGTAAAAGAGAAATAATACTAGCACATACAACACTGAGTTTGATGGTATTTAAAAGTTATAGATGTGAATTTTGTAAAACAGTGATTAGCACAAAGTAAACATCACATAAGTGACTGTTATTATAATAAATTATTTTTGCACCTTGCCATTTGTTACAAGGTGAAACCCCGTCTCTACTAAAAAGTACAAAAAACTAGCCGGGCGAGGTGGCGGGCGCCTGTAGTCCCAGCTACTTGGGAGGCTGAGGCAGGAGAATGGCGTGAACCCGGGAGGCGGAGCTTGCAGTGAGCTGAGATCCGGCCACTGCACTCCAGCCTGGGCGACGGAGTCTCGCTCTGTCGCCCAGGCTGGAGAGCAGTGGCCGGATCTCAGCTCACTGCAAGCTCCGCCTC
>NC_037669.1:124615736-124616480 GCF_003255815.1 Theropithecus gelada
CAAAAAAAAAAAAAAAAAAAAAAAAAAAAAAAAAAAAAGATTTGTGTGAAAGAACAAAAGTACAAAGCTGACTCAAAAGTAACATATTCTAATATCTTACTCAGTCTAATCTAGTCAACTATCCAATATATATCAAATAAAACACTGGATTGGCATTCATGAAAATTTCAGAAATAAACTGTCAGCAGAAGTGAGGACTCATACAAATTAATGTACAAATTATATCAGGAGTTTTCCACATTAAGAACTAAGCCATAAAAACAATGAATGAGTCTCTCATTAGAATTTAGGGCATCAGGGATGCAGTTAAATTTATTTTCCTCTTTTTTTTTTCTTTTTTTAAATTATTATTATACTTTAAGTTCTAGAGTACATGTGAATAACATGCAGGTTTGTTACATATGTATACATGTGCCATGTTGCTGTCCTGCACCCATCAACTCGTCAGCACCCATCAACTCGTCATTTACATCAGGTATAACTCCCAATGCAATCCCTCTCCCTTCCCCCCTCCCCATGATAGGCCCTGGTGTGTGATGTTCCCCTTCCCGAGTCCAAGTGATCTCATTGTTCAGTTCCCACCTATGAGTGAGAACATGCGGTGTTTGGTTTTCTGTTCTTGTGATAGTTTGCTAAGAATGATGGTTTACAGCTGCATCCATGGCCCTACAAAGGACACAAACTCATCCTTTTTTAGGGCTGCATAGTATTCCATGGTGTATATGTGCCACATTTTCTTAATCC
>NC_037669.1:124621480-124660163 GCF_003255815.1 Theropithecus gelada
AAAAAAAAAAAAAAAAAAAAAAAAAAAAAGATTTGTGTGAAAGAACAAAAGTACAAAGCTGACTCAAAAGTAACATATTCTAATATCTTACTCAGTCTAATCTAGTCAACTATCCAATATATATCAAATAAAACACTGGATTGGCATTCATGAAAATTTCAGAAATAAACTGTCAGCAGAAGTGAGGACTCATACAAATTAATGTACAAATTATATCAGGAGTTTTCCACATTAAGAACTAAGCCATAAAAACAATGAATGAGTCTCTCATTAGAATTTAGGGCATCAGGGATGCAGTTAAATTTATTTTCCTCTTTTTTTTTTTCTTTTTTTAAATTATTATTATACTTTAAGTTCTAGAGTACATGTGCATAACATGCAGGTTTGTTACATATGTATACATGTGCCATGTTGCTGTCCTGCACCCATCAACTCGTCAGCACCCATCAACTCGTCATTTACATCAGGTATAACTCCCAATGCAATCCCTCCCCCTTCCCCCCTCCCCATGATAGGCCCTGGTGTGTGATGTTCCCCTTCCCGAGTCCAAGTGATCTCATTGTTCAGTTCCCACCTATGAGTGAGAACATGCGGTGTTTGGTTTTCTGTTCTTGTGATAGTTTGCTAAGAATGATGGTTTCCAGCTGCATCCATGGCCCTACAAAGGACACAAACTCATCCTTTTTTAGGGCTGCATAGTATTCCATGGTGTATATGTGCCACATTTTCTTAATCCAGTCTGTCACTGATGGACATTTGGGCTGATTCCAAGTCTTTGATATTGTGAATAGTGCCGCAATAAAAATATGTGTGCATGTGTCTTTATAGCAGCATGATTTACAATCCTTTGGGTATATACCCAGTAATAGGATGGCTGGGTCATATGGTACATCTAGTTCTAGATCCTGGAGGAATCGCCATACTGTTTTCCATAATGGTTGAACTAGTCTACAGTCCCACCAATAGTGTAAAAGTGTTCCTATTTCTCCACATCCTCTCCAGCACTTGTTGTTTCCTGACTTTTTAATGATCGCCATTCTAACTGGTGTGAGATGGTATCTCATTGTGGTTTTGATTTGCATTTCTCTGATGGCCAGTGATGATGAGCATTTTTTCATGTGTCTGTTGGCTGTATGAATGTCTTCTTTTGAGAAATGTCTGTTCATATCAATTGCCCACTTTTTGATGGGGTTGTTTGTTTTTTTCTTGTAAATTTGTTTGAGTTCTTTGTAGGTTCTGGATACTAGCCTTTTGTCAGATGAGGAGATTGCAAAATTTTTTTTCCCATTCTGTAGGTTGCCTGTTCACTCTGATGGTAGTTTCTTTTGCTGTGCAGAAGCTCTTTAGTTTAATTAGATCCCATTTGCCAATTTTGGCTTTTGCTGCCGTTGCTTTTAGTGTTTTAGACATGAAGTCCTTGCTCATGCCTATGTCCTGAATGGTACTAGCTAGGTTTTCTTCTAGCGTTTTTATGGTATTAGGTCTAACATTTAAGTCTCTAATCCATCTTGAATTAATTTTTGTATAAGGAGTAAGGAAAGGATCCAGTTTCAGCTTTCTACTTATGGCTAGCCAATTTTCCCAGCACCATTTATTAAATAGGGAATCCTTTCCCCATTTCTTGTTTCTCTCAGGTTTGTCAAAGATCAGATGGCTGTAGATGTGTGGTATTATTTCTAAGGACTCTGTTCTGTTCCATTGGTCTATATCTCTATTTTGGTACCAGTACCATGCTGTTTTGGTTACTGTAGCCTTGTAGTATAGTTTGAAGTCAGGTAGCGTGATGCCTCCAGCTTTGTTGTTTTGACTTAGGATTGTCTTGGCAATGCGGGCTCTTTTTTGGTTCCATATGAACTTTAAAGCAGTTTTTTCCCATTCTGTGAAGAAACACATTGGTAGCTTGATGGGGATGGCATTGAATCTATAAATAACTTTGGGCAGTATGGTCATTTTCACAATATTGATTCTTCCTATCCATGAGCATGGTATGTTCTTCCATTTGTTTGTGTCCTCTTTTATTTCATTGAGCAGTGGTTTGTAGTTCTCCTTGAAGAGTTCCTTTACATCTCTTGTAAGTTGGATTCCTAGGTATTTTATTCTCTTTGAAGCAATTGTGAATGGAAGTTCATTCATGATTTGGCTCTCTGTTTGTCTGTTTACTGGTGTATAAGAATGCTTGTGATTTTTGCACATTAATTTTGTATCCTGAGACTTTGCGGAAGTTGCTTATCAGCTTAAGGAGATTTTGGGCTGAGACAATGAGGTTTTCTAAATATACAATCATGTCATCCGCAAAGAGGGACAATTTGACTTCTTCTTTTCCTAACTGAGGACCCTTGATTTCTTTCTCTTGCCTGATTGCCCTAGCCAGAACTTCCAACACTATGTTGAATAGGAGTGGTGAGAGAGGGCATCCCTGTCTTGTGCCAGTTTTCAAAGGGAATTTTTCCAGTTTTTGCCCATTCAGTATGATATTGGCTGTGGGTTTGTCATAAATAGCTCTTATGATTTTGAGGTACATTCAATCAATACCAAATTTATTGAGCGTGTTTAGCATGAAGGGCTGTTGAATTTTGTCAAAAGCCTTTTCTGCATCAATTGAGATAATCATGTGGTTCTTGTCTTTGGTTCTGTTTATATGCTGGATTACATTTATTGATTTGCGAATGTTGAACCAGCCTTGCATCCCAGGGATGAAGCCCACTTGATCATGGTGGATAAGCTTTTTGATGTGCTGCTGAATCCGGTTTGCCAGTATTTTATTGAGGATTTTTGCATCGATGTTCATCAGGGATATTGGTCTAAAATTTTTTTTGTTGTGTCTTTGCCAGGCTTTGGTATCAGGATGATGTTGGCCTCATAAAATGAGTTAGGGAGGATTCCCTCTTTTTCTATTGATTGGAATAGTTTCAGAAGGAATGGTACAAGCTCCTCCTTGTACCTCTGGTAGAATTCAGCTGTGAATCCATCTGGTCCTGGACTTTTTTTGGTTGGTAGGCTATTAATTATTGCCTCAATTTTAGAGCCTGCTATTGGTCTATTCAGGGATCCAACTTCTTCCTGGTTTAGTCTTGGAAGAGTGTAAGTGTCCAGGAAATTATCCATTTCTTCTAGATTTTCTAGTTTATTTGCGTAGAGGTGTTTATAGTATTCTCTGATGGTAGTTTGTATTTCTGTGGGGTCGGTGGTGATATCCCCTTTATCATTTTTTATTGCGTCTTTTTGATTCTTCTCTCTTTTCTTCTTTATTAGTCTTGCTAGCAGTCTGTCAATTTTGTTGATCTTTTCAAAAAACCAACTCCTGGATTCATTGATTTTTTAGAGGGCTTTTTGTGTCTCTATCTCCTTCAGTTCTGCTCTGATCTTAGTTATTTCTTGCCTTCTGCTAGCTTTCGAATGTGTTTGCTCTTGCTTCTCTAGTTCTTTTAATTGTGATGTTAGAGTGCCAATTTTAGATCTTTCCAGCTTTCTCTTGTGTGCATTTAGTGCTATAAATTTCCCTCTACACACTGCTTTAAGTGTGTCCCAGAGATTCTGGTATGTTGTATCTTTGTTCTCATTGGTTTCAAAGAACATCTTTATTTGTGTCTTCATTTTGTTATGTACCCAGTAGTCATTCAGGAGCAGGTTGTTCAGTTTCCATGTAGTTGAGCGGTTTTGATAGAGTTTCTCATTCCTGAGTTCTACTTTGATTGCACTGTGGTCTGAGAGACAGTTTGTTATAAGTTCTGTTCTTGCACATTTGCTGAGGAGTGCTTTACTTCCAATTATGTGGTCAATTTTGGAATAAGTGCTATGTGGTGCTGAGAAGAATGTATATTCTGTTGATTTTGGGTGGAGAGTTCTACAGATGTCTACTAGGTCTGCTTGCTGCAGAGATGAGTTCAATTCCTGGATATCCTTGTTAACTTTCTGCCTCGTTGATCTGTCTCATGTTGACAGTGGAGTGTTGAAGTCTCTCATTATTATCTTATGGGAGTCTAAGTCTCTCTGTAAGTCTCTAAGGACTTGCTTTATGAATCTGGGTGCTCCTGTAATGGGTGCATATATATTTAGGAGAGTTAGCTCTTCCTGTTGAATTGATCCCTTTACCATTATGTAATGGCCTTCTTTGTCTCTTTTGATCTTTGATGGTTTAAAGTCTGTTTTATCAGAGACTAGGATTGCAATCCCTGCTTTTTTTTGTTCTCCATTTGCTTGGTAGATCTTCCTCCATCCCTTTATTTTGAGCCTATGTATGTCTCTGCATGTGAGATGGGTCTCCTGAATACAGCAGACTGATGGGTCTTGACTCTTTATCCAGTTTGCCAGTCTGTGTCTTTTCATTGGAGCATTTAGTCCATTTACATTTAAGGTTAATATTGTTATGTGTGAATTTGATCCTGTCATTATGATATTAACTGGTTATTTTGCTCATTAGTTGATGCAGTTTCTTCCTAGCCTCGATGGTCTTTACATTTTGGCATGTTTTTGCAATGGCTGGTGCTGGTTGTTCCTTTCCATGTTTAGTGCTTCCTTCAGGGTCTCTTGTAAGGCAGGCCTGGTGGTGACAAAATCTCTAAGCATTTGCTTATCTGTAAAGGATTGTATTTCTCCTTCGCTTATGAAACTTAGTTTGGCTGGATATGAAATTCTGGGTTTAAAATTCTTTTCTTTAAGAATGTTGAATATTGGCCCCCACTCTCTTCTGGCTTGTAGAGTTTCTGCCAAGAGATCTGCTGTTAGTCTGATAGGCTTCCCTTTGTGGGTAACCCGACCTTTCTCTCTGGCTGCCCGTAAGAGTTTTTCCTTCATTTTAACTTTGGTGACTCTGACAATTATGTGTCTTGGGGTTGCTCTTCTCGAGGAGTATCTTTGTGGCGTTCTCTGTATTTCCTGGATTTGAATGTTGGCCTGCCCTACTAGGTTGGGGAAGTTCTCCTGGATGATATCCTGAAGAGTGTTTTCCAACTTGGTTCCATTTTCCCCCTCACTTTCAGGCACCCCAATCAGACGTAGATTTGGTCTCTTTACATAATCCCATACTTCTTGCAGGCTTTGTTCATTTCTTTTTCTTCTTTTTTCTTTTGGTTTCTCTTCTTGCTTCATTTCATTCATTTGATCCTCAATCGCTGATACTCTTTCTTCCAGTTGATCGAGTCGGTTACTGAAGCTTATGCATTTGTCACGTATTTCTCGTGTCATGGTTTTCATCTCTGTCATTTCGTTTATGACCTTCTCTGCATTAATTACTCTAGCTATCAATTCTTCCACTCTTTTTTCAAGACTTTTAGTTTCTTTGCACTGGGTACGTAATTCCTCCTTTAGCTCTGAGAAGTTTGATGGACTGAAGCCTTCTTCTCTCATCTCGTCAAAGTCATTCTCCGTCCAGCTTTGATCTGTTGCTGGCAATGAGCTGCGCTCCTTTGCCGGGGGAGATGCTCTCTTATTTTTTGAATTTCCAGCTTGTCTGTCCTGCTTTTTCCCCATCTTTGTGGTTTTATCTGCCTCTGGTCTTTGATGATGGTGACGTACTGATGGGATTTTAGTGTAGGTGTCCTTCCTGTTTGATAGTTTTCCTTCTACCAGTCAGGACCCTCAGCTGTAGGTCTGTTGGAGATTGCTTGAGGTCCACTCCAGACCCTGTTTGCCTGGGTGTCGGCAGCAGAGACTGCAGAAGATAGAATATTGCTGAACAGCAAGTGTCCCTGTCTGATTCTTGCTTTGGAAGCTTCCTCTCAGGGGTGTACCCCACCCTGTGAGGTGTGGAGTGTCAGACTGCCTCTAGTGGGGGATGTCTCCCAGTTAGGCTACTCAGAGGTCAGGGACCCACTTGAGCAGGCAGTCTGTCCCTTCTCAGATCTCAACCTCCGTGTTGGGAGATCCACTGCTCTCTTCAAAGCTGTCCGACAGAGTCATTTGCCTCTGCAGAGGTTTCTGCTGCTTTTGTTGTTGTTGTTGTTGTTTAGCTGTGCCCTGTCCCCAGCGGTGGAGTCTACAGAGACAGGCAGGTTTCCTTGGGCTGCTGTGAGCTCCACCCAGTTCGAGCTTCCCAGCAGCTTTGTTTACCTACTTAAGCCTCAGCAATGTTGGGCGCCCCTCCCCCAGCCTCGCTGCTGCCTTGGGGTTAGATCGCAGACTGCTGCGCTAGCAATGAGGGAGGCTCCGTGGGTGTGGGACCCTCCCGGCCAGGTGTGGGATATAATCTCCTGGTGTGCCCGTTTGCTTAAAGCACAGTATTGGTGTGGGAGTTACCTGATTTTCCAGGTGTTGTGTGTCTCAGTTCCCCTGGCTAGGAAAAGGGATTCCCTTCCCCCTTGCACTTCCCAGGTGAGGTGATGCCTCGCCCTGCTTCAGCTTTCCCTGGTCGGCCTGCAACAGCTGACCAGCACCAATTTTCTGGCACTCCCTAGTGAGATGAACCCAGTACCTCAGTTGAAAATGCAGAAATCAGCGGTCTTCTCTGTCGCTGGCACTGGGAGTTGGAGACTGGAGCTGTTCCTATTTGGCCATCTTGCTCCGCCCTTTTTTTTTTTTTTTTTTTTTTTTTAATAAAGAAGTATCCTGAAGTTTTTGCAGCTCGGGAACTTACCTAGTAACAATAGTTGTACATATGTGGGACACTTTTGTCTCAGAATCTTACCTGTTTTCAAAAAACCGACACCAAGCTGCCAAATACCTCCCCTGTGCTTTGTGTCAGAAGAAGGAAAACACCACATGCCTATACACCCACTATCATGTTATTTCTTAGTAAAGGCTTAGTGTCTGACTCATATAAGGAACTATTTACACAAGAAAATATTTTATCTTATAACCTATTCAATGATATTAGTTTGGTATCACAAATAACTTAAATGCATGCCCCACATCAACCTAGTTGAAGTACATTTAATTATTTAGGCATTGTTACTAAATGGGGAAGAAGAAGTATAATATGAAAATTAGTTGGGGGCCTCTGGAATCTGACTTATGTTAAAATGTGGCTTCATCACTCACCAGCCATGTAAATGACTTGTTTCCATGTCAGTAACATAGAATAATCTTCATGTTATCACAGATATAATACATATTTTATATATACACATTTATTTACATATATAAAAGAAGAATTACATGAAATAAAACAAGCTACTACCTCCTGTATTCTTTTTACTCAACTAGGTCTATTCAAGATTATAGAGGAATTTTAGGGCATGACCAGTTCTACCATCAAGAAGCTTAGGATTTTGTTGTTAGGATAGAATTCAGCAAGCCACTTAATCAGTTTGTATGTCAGAAATGGTTAGTACCTAGTGGATTTCCTGCACTGGATTAAATGTACAGGTTATGGGGAAAGCACAATACAGAGAAATGATATATTTGTTCTTCATTCAAGAAGCTTTCAAGTCTTAAATGTGGCGGGTCCAGAATTCATAAGTGTAAAATAAAAGATCTGGACTTTTTTTTGTCAAAATGTCTTTCCAACTTAATATTCTATATACTACATGCCATACAATAACAAACAACTCAAGAATATAGGTTAGAGACAAGCTATTCAATACAAGCATCAGCAAGCGTCAGATTTTAAGGCAAGTTGTTAGGAGGAAGATGTTGAGGAATTAGTAGGATTTGGATGGAACAAAATTGAACTAATTCCAGAATGTGGCAGACAATATGATTGTGAACACGGAGTCAAGAATTAAAAAGTGCAAGTAGGTTAAAGTATCAGCGAAGAGGGTTTTTTTTCCAAAATTTGATTGTGCATAGATAAAATTCCAGGGTAGAATTTGAGAACTAAAATGGAGATAAAAGAAAGACTATAAGATATATGTTTCAGAAGTCAAATAGATATGATGCCCAAACGAAAGTAATGAGTAAATACAACTTTATTTTTTCACACTGAAATTATTGGAAGAATGAGGACATAACCAACTGAAATAGAAAAAGAGGAGACAAGTGTTTTTTGAGGAAAGCAATACTTTTTGTTTTTTGGACACTGAGTTATAAGTGATAGTGAGTTACTCACGAAGTAGAAAGCTAAATGATGCAAATGATAAATTAACTGGAATGGTAGAGATTTAAATTATGAAGGAATCTGTAAAAATAAAATCTTACATTGTAAGAATAGGTAACCCATGAAGGGAGAAGACAACATTCCAAGAGCTAAGATGTGGAGAATAACCACTGTTAGTATTCAAGAGAAGTCAACATGGATCAGGGAAACATGAAGCTAAATTATCTATGAAATGTTGTCTACATAAGAGCTAATGAAATGTTAATGTGAAGTACCTTTGAAGTGTCACTTTTTTTTAGGCAAACACATTCTTTCAACATTGAAAAACAAAAATTACATAAGAAATAAAATGAAAGAAAGAACAGAAGAAAAAAGGGAAGGAAGAAAAGAAGGAAGGATAGAAGGAAAAGAGGAAGGAAGGTCATTTTATCAAAAGTAGATGTTGACATTTTAATTAGCAGACATGCCTTACTCTTCTAACTCAAGCCCTGCATACCACATAATACATGTAAATTAAATGTGAATGGCTTGTGATGGTGAGATTGAATATTCAATATCATGGTTGGCAAAAAGAACCTTATCTGGTCAACTCTAACATATTGCCTGATCTTGTCATAATTAATTTGAGTATTTTGAAACCATATATCACATCAGAAAACTCATAACATAGAGATAGCTTTTATTTTGGGTTTCTGAAATGTGAGCAATCATTACCAATACGTATATGTAAAATGTCTGTACATTAAAAATTTCTGCTCTTTCATATGCAGATTTTCTTCACATATAGATTTTTGCTAATTCTTGTTTTTGTTTGCCTCTTTCTGGGTTCCTTTGCTTAACCATGCTTTTGCTTTACTTATTAGTTTTATTAATATTAGTATTACTAGTTTCATTAATTTTATTAGTTTCCAGGAAATATGCAGTTCATTAAAAAGTATTCCACTACTGTATGTGCACTTTTGCAGAAATAAAAACATTCAGCATCAAATATGGCAGTCAGTATCTTATATTTTCCTTAACATTTCAAATTATTTGATTATTTACTTTGTGGAAAATACTATTGTAAGTTTTTTATATGCACTAACTTACCTTTTGCATAAGACAGTCTTATGAGGTACGTATGATCATTCTACCAATGTTTAAAGATGAGAAAAATGAGTCAAGGTAGATTAAGTAATCTACCTTGGCCATACCTGTATGAAAATCCAGATGCTTTCTCAAGACTGAGATTTAAAAATGTAAGAGGATATTTTTGGGTATTACTGACCTGAAATCATTAGAAAACCTAAAATGTTGGCTATTCTATGATTCTGTTAGTTTTTCTTTTCCCATTCTCATCTTCACTTCATAAAATTTGCCATCATTTCACATTTTTCCTTCAAGATTATTTATTCATAACTTGTTTATTTCTAATTATATTCTAGACACTCTGATTATTTTTGGATATTTAACACAAAGTAAAATAAAGTAACTAATATTTTGGTTGTATGGTTCAAACATTTGATTTTCTGCTAGTGTGAAATAATAAAAGAAGAATGTTTAACACAAAACATTCTTTTTTTCCAAGAAACATATTATTATAAAATTAGTAGAATTTATAATTACCAAATATTGGTTTTGCATGCATTTTTCAAGAACTGATGCATTAGAAATTATAGTTTGATAAAATCAAATGCCTGATTAGCTTTCTAATATTAATTTTGTCTTATGAATTATTGTTAAATGTAACTCTGGTCTAAAGTAAGTCTCAAGCAGAATTCACTTTGAAGTATTTCTCTGCAATTGTAGCTTTAAAGGAACTATATTGTGCCTTCTCTGAGCTTGAGTTTCCAATTGTTTTAGAATTGGGCAATAAAAGACTTTTACAAGTACTTACACCATCCCCTGTTCCCTATTAGGAGAAGTCTTTAATTTTCTGTGTAAATATCTGGAAGAATTTAAGTGCCTTGTTGGGACATTATTTTCTCTTTGGGAATTTTCTGCTCAAACTACCTCTTTTCTATTGGTTAAGTAGCTTTTATACAAGGAAAATAATTCTGTGGCCCTTGTGGTCAGAAGAAACAAAGATTATAAGATCCCTTTTATCCTCTGCCTGGATTTTCTTCTCTAGTGAAAGGATTCATCAGCAATTTTCTCATTCTTTATTTCTCTTCACTGCTTGAGCCACTGGCAAGCAATGGTATTCATTGTGCGAACCCTGTGTTTTGGGCATCTTGCCTCTTATCTCATTAATAGAGCAGTTAGAAAGAATGCTACTCTTAGAGGCATATTTTCTTAAAAAAAAAAAAAAAACTAACTAACTAAAAAACAAACAAACAAACAAACGAAAAAAGGCCAGTAGTGTCGACTCACCTCTATAATCCTAGCACTTTGGGAAGCTGAGCTGGGCAGATCACTTGAGGCCAGGGATTTGAGAATGGCCTGGGAAACATGGTGACACCTCATCTCTACAAAAAAGAAAAAACACAAAAATTAGCCAGTCACGGTGGAGATGCAGGCCTGTAGTCCCAGCTACTCAAGAGGCTGAGGTGGGAGAATTACTTGAACTCAAGAGGTAGAGGTTGCAGTAGCCCAGATTGTGCCACTGCATGCAGCCTGGGAGACAGAGCAAGACTCTGTCAAAAACCAAAGCAAAACAGAATATTTAGCATTTCATCTAAATAGGACTGTTTTTAAACAGAAATATACCACGACTTTCACAATATTGGAAAAAAGCCTCTGTGACTAAAGTGTTTTTGGCTTTCTAATAAAAATAAATGATTAAGTGGAAGGCCATTGACCTTTTCCTCAACTCTTCTGTCTTACAATTTCCACTCATTTTGACCAGGTTGCTGTTATTTTCCCTTAAAATTACTAAAATTATGATATAATGCTGGTAGCTCACGGTCGGGTGCGGTGGCTCCCACACTTTGGGAGGCTGAGGGAAGTGGATCATCTGAGGTCAGGAATTTGAGACCAGTTTGACCAATATGGTGAAACCCTGCCTCTACTAAAAATACAAAAATTAGGTGGGCCTGGTGGCCCATGCCTGTAATCCCAGCTACTCAGGAGGCTGAGGCAGGAGAATCACTTGATCCTGGGAGGCAGAGGTTGCAGTGAGCTGAGATCGCACCATTACACTCCAGCCTAGGCTACAAGAGTGAAACTCCATCTCAAAAAAAAATACATAAAATAGTAATAATAATACTAATACTGGTAGCTCATATGTTATTGTTACTCTTCATAAGCTATTTTTCAGTGATACAATAATCTCTGTGAGATGATACATATTTAAAATAAAATAGGATTATAATTATAATGTTATATAAATATTTTTGCTTTAATACTGTTCATAAATTCTGGACAACAATTTGGGAAATGTATGATGACAATTTAAATATTTATATTATTTTCTTAATCCTAAGAAAAAAATTTTTTAAAATACTGTTCATTTCCACTGTTTATATTAAGGTTGAATTGGAAACAATGCAGTAATACTATAATTGGAATATAATTAAAAATATTAAGACGTGTAAAATCAAGTAATATTTTGCTTGGACCTGCTGGGCTCATTCCACCCACTCAGCCTAGCAGGCTCCACACAGCTCATGCTACTGGCATGAATCCCATGCCTGCCAAGGCCTGGAGTGGTAAGGGAGGTGTGAGCTAGCAGGTGTGGGATCTGGCCACTGAGCACAGTCAGGCACATCAACTGCCGTAGCTGGGGAGGCAGCTCCAAATGCCAGCATGGGCACTGGCTCTCTACAAGGCTGTGACTAGACCAGGTGCACTGCAAGCAGATTCCACAGCTGCCATCAGGGAATGCAGTGGTGCCCAGAATTTTGGAGACTCCAGGAATTGAAGGATCAAAAAGAGAGTCACAACCCTGACTCAAGGAGCTCCCAGATCTGGGCTTCCCAAAGGGCTGCTGCTCTTCTCTTCTTCTCTTCACCCGTAACATGGCAAGCAAGGGGCTTGTTTCAGCCCTATTTGTGTGACAGCTCATTCATCCGTACTATTCATCAGATCCTGAGATCTTGTCATGTGCCCTGGAAAAATGAGGCACATGGACAAGCAGAGGGTGAGCAAGGAAAAGAAAAGCTTTATTGAGTGACAGTATACCTCAGAGGAGGACTTCAAGTGGGTAGTTCCTCTATGCCACTGGTTGTCCCGACATGGGCAGCTCTCAGCAAAAAGGAGGCCCTCGAGTGGGTAGCTCCTCTCTGCAGCTGGTTGTCCCTATGTATACCAGGCTCTGGCTGAGTCCAGGGATTTTATGAGCCTCAAGGGGAGAAAGCACATTCTGATTGATCCATATTTGGTCCATATTTGGCCATGGGCAGGCCCAAAAAAGGCACTACAAATTTTCACTCTGGTGCGTGGGACTGGCATTCAGGCCTACAGCTTTCAGGCCCTCCCTGGCCTTATGGTGGGCCTCACTGGGGACCCATTCCCTTTCACTCAGGAACCTGTATGCCTCCTTCTACCATTCATGGTGCCCTGGCTGTAGGTGCCAAGGAGCTCCTGAAGACCAGTGGCTGAGCTTCCCTAAGCCCCCCATAGTCTTCCCTCCTATGCTCTTTGGTATCCAAAGCCTGGAGTGGGCTGAGGTGGCAGGGGCCTGATGTCTCAGCACTGATCCCAGTGTATGCACACCTGGCAGAGCTGTGACAGCACTCAGGCTTGGCCAATTTTGCCCCAAGATTGGAGCAGACACTGACAGCAGGGAGAAACCAGGCAGCAGGAGGAGACACTTTCCCAAACTACAAGGGCAAGAAGTCCTTCCTGGACCCCCAAGAATGCAGGGATGCCTGGGATCTCAGCCATGGTTTGGGTGACTACAGCTGTGCCTGGGGGTACAGGACTCCTTCCTGCTCCATGCAGTGGGAGGTCTGGGTCCACAGTGACAACTTGGGCAGCTGGGGCTGCACCCTGGAAGCTCCCATAGGCTCTGTGAAGAACGCAGCCCCAGCTGTGCCTCTCCACTGAAGGCAGTGTGATGGCAGTGCCACTCCAGATGGACCACCTCTTCCATCATTGGGTCTAGTACAGAACACATGATCAAACTCTTCCATTTAATCAAATATTGTATGTCAAATCTGAAACTTTGGAGGGCAACCAATGTAAGCCCAAATACATAAGTATTTAAAGCAGAAACCTTTATATTGGGGCCATGGTATCAAAGAAAAACACTTCTTAAAAGCTATATTCTTTATTTTCTGTATCCTCAACATTCATATATAGCCATACCCAGTAGAAATAAGTGTGGCTAGTGTTGAATATTGTAGATTGAATTCCCCTTGAAATGTGCATTTACTAATATGGAATCTTCACTTTAACTGATTGTTCTGGAAAAATCATGGGTTTATCTAATTATTAAGATACTTCCAGAAGCAATAGTACACTTTGACTACTGCCTTCCAGAGTAAGATCTTACTATTTTTTCAAAAACAGAGATTTTTCAAAAATAAAAACATTTCCCAGAGTATTTAGATTTAAAATAAGGGCTTTAGTTTTTATTCTTTTTCTTCCATATTTTAAATTAATAACTACACTAGATAATAGCATAGTATTAAAGTCAAAATTTCTGATAATTTAAAAATGCTTTTTTCTCAGAATTGTACACTTAACAAGTAAATATATTTGATATAGTTTTTTATTTATTTTTCTTCAAGTTAGTGTAATCAAATCTTTGAAAGAAACCACCTGCATTCACCCATACTGATAAGAATACAGGGTAATATTGCTATCATTTAATGATATTAATGCAGAAGCAATGAAGCAAAACAAAAAATTTAGAAAACTAGAATTTTAAAAAATATATGTAGATGAGAACAGATAAAAAATGGAAAAAATATAAGAAAGACACATACAATGTTAGAAAAACTATATATTGCATCACATTATAAGAGGAATTCATAATTTAAAAGATGAAAGATGCGATATTAAAACAGAAATAAAAATATATCAGATAATGCCTAAGATAGACAAGGAAAAAATAAAAAGTGATTTCATATAATTTAACTATCAATTATAAACACTGAAAGAACAGAAATAGCACTATAAAAATCCAGGATATCGGCCAGTGGTGGTGGCTCACGCCTGTAGTCCCATCACTTTGGGAAGCTGAGGTGGGTGGATCACAAGGTCAGGAGATCGAGACCATCCTGGCTAACATGGTGAAACCCCATCTCTACTAAAAGCAGAAAAAATTAGCCGGGCATGGTGGCAGGCACCTGTAGTCCCAGCTACTCAGGAGGCTGAGGCAGGAGAATGGCGTGAACCCAGGAAGTGGAGCTTGCAGTGAGCTGAAACACTGCACTCCAGCCTCGGCAACAGAGCAGACTCCATCTCAAAAAAAAAAAAAAAAAAAAAAAAGTCAGCAGGACTCAGAAATTTTAAGAAATAGTTATAACGGCAAATCAATAAAATANAAGTCAGCAGGACTCAGAAATTTTAAGAAATAGTTATAACGGCAAATCAATAAAATAAACAATAAAACAAATTTATAGATATTCAAGGATTCTGAAAGTATCTCATCCCTTAATAAATGAAAAAAGCAACTTAAAATTATAACTTAGCTATCTAAGAAATGTTTCCAAAATGTGTCACGAGTGGAGAACATATGAAGTATTGTGTCTGGAATTGGTGGGTTCTTGGCCTTGCTGACTTCAAGAATGAAGCTGCAGACACTCGCGGTGAGTGTCACAGTTCTTAAAGATCGTGTATCCGGAGTTTCTTCCTTCAGATGTCCAGATATGCCTGGAGTTTCTAACTTCTGGTGGGTTTGTGGCCTCGCTGACTTCAGGAGTGAAGTTGCAGACCTTTGTCGTGAGTGTTACAGCTCATAAAGGCAGTGCAGACTCAAAGAATGAGCAGCAGCAAGATTAATTGGGAAGAGAGAAAGAACAAACCTTCCAGAGCCTGGAAGGGGCCCTGAGAGGGTTGCCACTGCTGGCTGGGATGGCCTGCTTTTATTCTCTTATCTGGCCCCACCCACAGAGAGCAGATTGGTCCATTTTACAGAGAGCTTATTGGTCTGTTTTACAGAGAACTGATTGGTCCATTTTGACAGAGTGCTGATTGGTGCATTTACAAACCTTTAGCTAGACACAGAGCGCTGATTGGTGCATTTACATACTTTTAGTTATACACAGAGTGCTGATTGGTGTGTTTACAAACCTTTAGGTAGACAGAAAAGTTCTCCAGGTCCCCACCCAACCCAGAAGCCCAGCCAGCTTCACTTCTCAATGGCACTCACTGTGGGACTTTGAGGCACATAGCCCAGGCACTCCTGCAGCCCAGAGGGAGCTGGTCCCCCAATCAAACTCAGCAGGCACTGGCCAGCCATGCCAAGTGTGGAGCCCGCCAAACCTGCACTCACCCAGAACCCACACTGGCCCACGAGTGCTTCACACAGCCCTGGCTCCCCCCCATGCCTCTGCCTCCACACCTCCTCGCTAGCAGAGAGAGCCGGCTCCAGCCTTGGCCAGCCCCAGAGAGCTGCCCCCACAGTGCAGCGGTGGGCTGAAGGATTCCTTAAGCATGGCCAGAGTGGATGCCGAAGCCAAGGAGGTGCCAAGAGTGAGTGACAGCTGCTAGCATGTTGTCACCTCTCAATCCCCCCTCTAAACAGGACACACCAACTGCTGTTGGGAATTTGGCCGATGACTGCTCTAGCTACTTCCTGCTGGATAGGGGTGAAGAAGGGGCCCTGTAGTTATAGTGTCCTCCAGAGGGGAACTCTTTACGCCAGTGGAAGGGCCAGTGGGTTGATCTAGTTGTCCTCAGTAGAAGTTGTTATCTGAGCTCATTTGGGGTTCCATTTGTAAGAGCACCTATAGCTTCATGGCCTCGATTCTAGAGGAAAATACAGGGTCCAAAGGCAAGTAACAGCAAGATGGCTGCCATGAGACCTAGAAAGGGGAGAAGCCATGTTGCCTAACTCCAGAGGTTGTTATAAGAGTTTGAAAGGTGTTGTCTGATTTCAGAAGTCTTTTCCTGTAAACACCAGATGGCACCTCATACTATCCCTGATTGGTTAGTGTAAAAACAACACTCTTCTCCTAGGAATGTGCCGAGTCCTCTTTTCTCAGCAGTGAGGAGGTCTAGGCCTTGGCGGTTTTGGAGAGTCACTGCTGTCAAAGAGTCTATTTGGTATTGTAAAGTAAGGGTAGATTTCGTTATCTCTTGCAAACTGTCTGAGAAATCCTTTGAGGGTGTGTGGTAGTAGGATAATGAGGTAGATAAACTGGTTATTCCAGTTGCTGTAGCAGTTGCCATTCCTATCCCTATAAGTAGGGGTACTAGTTGTATGGCTCTGTGCTGACAGACTTGAGCTTTGAGGGGCACTGATAGGGTCTGATTTCCTGGGGCAATGTTAGTGTTGGGACTTAGAAAGACTAAGGTGCAGGTGCCTGTCCAGTTAATGTGGAGGCAGATATAGGTTCATGTTCCACATAAGAAGAATATGTCTTGGCTGGGTAGACATTTAGAAATTTACCCTGGCTTTTAAAGTAATAGGGTACACTGTTTTTTCTTTACTACTTCCATTTCTCTTTCCTTCTCTCTGGTTTTTTTTGTCTCTCTCTTTCTGACTCCCTCTTTGTCTCTTCCTCTTTCTCTTTGACCTTCTCTTTGTCTCTGTCTCTTCCTCTCTCTCTCTCTCTCTCTGACTTTCTGTATCTTTCTCTCTGTCCTTTCTGCTGGTCTTTCCCTGCCTCTGCTAGTTGCTTATGCTGCTGTTCTCCTCTCTCCTTCTACTTTTGATGGCTTTGGCAGTGTAAGACTGCCACTTCCTTGGGTTTTTGCACTCCATGCAGTAACTCCATAGTTTCCTTGTGGTATTTAATGGGGGTTCCCCCACAGGTTAGGAACTCCCTTTCTTTCCATATTGCAGTATGGGCATGTAGGATTAGATAAGCATACTCGTTATCTGTATACACATTTATTCTTTTTCCTTTTCCCAGTTCTAAGGCTCAGGTAAGTGCCATTAATTCTGCTAAGTGGGTGCTGGTCCCTGGGGGAAGAGGCTTACTTTCAAGTGCAGTTACATCACTAACTATGGCATAATCTGCCCTTCGTATCCCATTCTCCACAAATGAACTTCCTTCAGTATAGAGGTTAAGGTCAGGATTAGCTAAGGGGACTTCTAAAAGATCACCTCGGGCGGCCTAAGTCTGGACTATAATTTGTTGACAGTCATGCTCAATTGGTTCCCCATCCTCTGGGAGAAAAGTGGCAGGGTTTAGGGCCATGCATGTACATATTTGAAGCACCAGTCCCTCAAGGAGTAGCACCTGGTAACTAAGCAAGTGGTTGTCTGATAACCATAAACTTCCTTTGGCACTTAGTATGCCATTTACATCATAAGTAGTCCAGACAGTGATATCTTTTCCTTGTATTATTTTGATAGCCTCTGACACTAAGTTGGCCACCGCTGCAACTACCTGTAAACGGTGAGGCCAGCCTTTCCCTACTACATCAATTTCCTTACTTAGGTACGCCACTGGTTGTGGGGTTGTCCCACAAATCTGAGTACTCTAAGAGCTATCCCTGCTCTATCTGTGATGTATAAAGAGAAATTTCGTCCTGTGGGAAGGCTTAAAGCCGGAGCTTGTATGAGCACCTGTTTTAAGGTTTTGAAGGCCATTTCTGCCTCTGGTTCCCATTCTATTAGATGAGTATTTGCTCTCTGGGTCTCCTTGATTAGAATATAGAGGGGCCTGGCTATCTTGCTGTATCTGGGGATCCATAGTTGGCAAAATCCGGTGATTCCAAGGAACACCCACAACTATTTTAATATCATAGGGTGAGGATAAGCCAGTATAGGTTGTATTCATTCCTTGCTGAGGGCCCTGGTTCCTCTGGCTAAGATTAGCTCTAGATATTTGACCTACTGTAGGCAAAGCCGGGCCTTCGAGCTAGACACCTTGCACCCTTGATTGGCTAGAAAGTTCAAGAGATCTAGAGTAGCCTGCTGGCACAGGGCTTCCAAACTGATAGCCAAAAGTAAATTATCCACATACTGAAGGACCAGAGTGACTGAATTTGAGAAGAAGCCTAGGTCTTGGGCCAGTACCTGAACAAACAGGTGAGGGCGATCCCTAAACCCTTGGGACAAAGACCGTCCATGTAAGTTGGGACATGTGGTCTGTGAGATCCTCAAAGGCAAAGAGAAACTGGGAGTCAGAGTGCAGGGGAATACAGAAGAAGACATTATTGAGGTCCAGAACAGTGAACCATTCTGCTTCCTCTGGTAAGGGTTGCGTACAACTGGATATAGAGGAATTACTGCCTCATTAATGAGTCTAACATCTTGCACTAGTCTCCACTGACCATTCGGTTTTTGTACTCCTAGAATTGGGGTGTTGCAGGGACTGTTTCATTTCCTTACTAAGACTTGAGTTTTTAAATGTTTAACAATATCCTTTAATCCTTTATGAGCTTCAGGACTTAAGGGATATTGCCTTTGATAAGGAAAAGTGGTGGGGTCTTTTAGTCAGATTTGGACTGGGTGGGCATTTTTGCCCTTCCAAATTGCCCTTCCAATGCCCAGACTTCAGGGTTGATTCCCTCTTCAAGTAAGGGACAAAAAATGGGTAACTTGTTCCCCATGTTCATGTAGATAATAACTCCAGCTTTGGCTAATATATCCCTCCCTAATAAGGGTGTGGGACTTTCAGGCATAACAAGAAAGGCATGTGAAAAGAGCGAAGTCTCCCAATTACAACTGAAGCAGTTGGAGAAATACCTGGTTACAGGCTGATCCAGTATTCCTCAGATGGTAATGGACCTTGAGGACAGTCATCCAGGACAGGAGATTAATACTGAGAAGACTGTGCCAGTGTCCAGGAGGAAGGCAATTTCCTGGTCCTCAATGGTTAAACATACCCGGGGCTCAATGAGGGTGATGACATGAGCTGACACTTGCCCGGGCACCCCCAGTCATGTTGTTGGATCATCTGGTTGGGGGCTTCTGACCCAGAGAAGCTTCGTCCTCTGGGGCAGTGCACCTTCCAATGATTGCCTTGGCATAGCGGACATTGACAAGGGGGTAGCATGTTTCTCATTGGACAATCCTTTCTAAAGTGTCCTTGTAAACCACATTGATAACAAGTCCTGCCGGGTGATTGGCCTGCTCCATTTTCTGTCCTCTCTGAACCACCAAAGTTTGTTTGTCTGAGGACCATGACTAAGGCTGCGGCCTTTCTCTGATCTTCCTTTTCCTTTTGGGACTGTTCCTCTTGGCCCCTATTATAGAACACCAAGGTTGCCAGGTTTAATAATGCCTCCAAACTTCATTCAGGGCCCAGGGCTTGCTTTTGGAGCTTTCTCCTGATATCTGCAGCTCATTGGGTAATAAACATATCTTTTAGAATCAACTGACCCTCAAGTGATTTGGGTGGCAGGGGAGCATATTTTCTTAAGGCCTCCCATAGCCACTTAAAGAAGGCAGAAGGATGTTCTTCCTTTCCCTGAGTTATGGTGGACATCACTGAATAATTCATGGGCTTTTACCTAATTCTCTTCAGTCCTTCTAGAACACAGGTCAACAGATGTTTACGACTTCAGTCCCCATGATCTACATCAAGGTCCCAGTGGGGTTCCATACTGGGGACAGCTTGCTAACCAGTAGGAAATTTGTCCTTTTCTTTGTCTGTCATTCTATTATTTACTTGACTATGATACCAGGTATCTACAAACTCTCAGGCTGCAGTTAAAGCCGCATTCTTTTCGTTAAAGGCCAGGGTTTGATCTAACAGTAGCAAGACATCTCTCCAAGCGAGGTCAAAAGTTTGCCCTATAGCCTGTAGGACATCTATGTACCTATCAGGATTATCTGGAAACTTCCCCAGGTCTGCCCTGATCTGCTTTAAATCAGAGAGGGAGAAGGGGATGTGCATCCCGGTTGGGCCAAATTCCCCTCCACCTACAGCTTGAAGCGGTCATAACCGATAGCCTGGGGGTTTTTGTGGTCCTTTGGAGATTTCTTTGCTTATTTTCTTCTGGCCAGGGGAGACTACAGGAGGATTATCATTTAAAAGAAGGGGAGCTATAGGGAGGCTAGGATATGGGGGTAAGCTGAGAGGTCCTCCTGTGGGATGTAAATTGCAAGCTTTGCATAGTTGTGTATTCTCCTTCAATGAAAAGAAAGTTTAAACATAAGGTATTTCACTCCATTTGCCTTCCCTCTTACAGAAAAGGTCAAGCTGCAGGATAGTTTGTAATTTGTACTTCCCTCAGGTGGTCATTTTTCCCCATCAGAGAGAGAATATTGGGGCCAGGCCATAGTGCAGAAAAAAGATGAGCCACCTCTTTTTCAGGGTTTGTGGGTCAAATTATTCCCAGTGGCTTAGGATGCATTTCAAGGGTGAGCCTATTGACGCCTGAGTGTGTCCCATCTGAAAGACAAAATTGCCCACAGTTTTGGTTTGTTTCTCTCCCTGCCCAAGAACATGCAACAGTCCCTGGACCCTGCTGATCAGAACAGTTGCATCACTGATGCAGCAGCAGAAACAGTAGTTTCCCTCCCAGATCACATGGAGGACCAAGGAAGGTTGGATTTAGTGTCCCTTACTGATGCATTCTCGAAAACCTGCACTATTGCCTGTCCTCTTAGACCACAATGAGGACCGAGAAAAATCGGATTTAGTGGCCCTTACTGACACAGTCTTGAAAACCTGTTAGAGTCCTAAGCATTCTCCTGTTAATATTGGGACTTTACCCATCTCCTATAAAGATGTTATGCCCCAAAAAAGTAGTGGAGGGCCATACCCTGAGGAAGGGAAGGGATCTCCAGGGATGGAAGAGTGACCCCTTTTTTCCTCACTTACATGAATAGGAAGGATACAACTTCTGAGGCTCCCCATATCCTAGCTTCAAGAATAGCTTTTGTTAGGCCTGCTAGTCATAGGAGGGATCCCAAGGTTGCAGATAGTCTCCCTACAATGGGGCTTTGGGCAAAAATTATGTCTTTCTGATTGGTGAGCCCAGGTGCCTAAAGAAGGTAACAGAGTCCTGTAGTTTATACTAGAAATCATTCTTACAGGCAAAACTAGAAAAGCACCAGAGACAGGGAGTGGTTTTTAGAAGTGGGACTAACCTTGGAGAAGAGAGGCGAGAGGAAGTTTGTCTGGCAGGCATTAGGACCCAGGGGGCAAAAGTCAGGATAGATAGGATAGGTGAGTCTCGCTTGAGTGACATGCCTTTGAGAGTTCCGCTTATGGCTGTAGGGTCAACCAACTTGTCATTGGGACCCTGCAGCTGAATGGCTTTCCTCTCTGTCGACCCTCAGCTCAGCCCGGAAGTACAGAAAAGGCAGAAGCTGGTTCCAGGCAAACCAATGTTCCCAACTCCAAAGAGTCAGGGGGTATTAGACAGCCCTTTCCCAGAAAGCCTGACACCTGTCTCTTTAGTCCGGTGGCCACGCTAGTCACTTTTAACTGGCCAACAGGTGCCCATTATTTTGCCCCCGAATTATAAGGGAAAATAGGACAGTATAGCAAGTGAAGGGGGTCCAATGTTATTCACCACTTGGCCACAGGCGACAGTCTCACCACCTGGTGGTAGGTGATACTCTCACCACTTGGCAATAGGTGAGAATCTCTTCGTGGTTGCAAAAATGTGTCCGGAATTGGTGGATTCTTGGTCCCCCTAACTTCAAGAATGAAGCCGTGAACACTTGCCGTGAGTGTTACAGTTCTTAAAGATGGTGTGTGTGGTTGTTTCTTCAGATGTGTACAGAATTTCTCACTTCTAGTGTGTCCGTGGTCTTGCTAACTTCAGGAGTGAAGCTGCAGACCTTCACAGTGAGTGTTACAGCTCACAAAAGCAGCACAGACCCAAAGAGTGGGCATCAGCAATATCTATTGTGAAGAGTGAAAGAACAAAACTTCCACAATGCGGATCTGACAGAGTAGGTTGCCGTTGCTGGCTTCGTTGGCCTGCTTTTATTCCCTTATCTGGCCCCACCCACAGAGAGCTGATTGGTCCATTTTACAGAGCGCTGATTGGTCCATTTTACAGAGAGCTGATTGGTCCGTTTTGACAGGGCACTGATTGGTTCATGTACAAAGCTTTAGTTAGACACAGAGCTCTGATTGGTGCATTTACAATCCTTTAGCTAGACAGAAAAGTTCTCCAGGTCTCCACCAGACCAAGGAGCCCAGCCAGATTCACCTCTCATTGGCAGTCGCTGGGGGACTTTGCCGCACCTCCCCTGATCAAGCGCAGCAGGCGCTGGCCAGCCTCACCGAGTGTGAGGCCGCTGAGCCAGTGCCCACCTAGAACCCCGGAAGGCAGGGTGCAGCCCCTCCTCTCCCTCCACACCTCATGGTGAGCAGAGGGAGCAGGCTCCAGCCTCGGCCAGCCCCAGAGAAGGGCCCCCACAGTGCAGCCAGAGCTGAAGGGCTCCTCCAGCATGGTCAGAGTGGACGCCCAGCTCGAGGAGGTGCCCAGAGCGAGCCAGGGCTGCTAGCACGTTGTCACATCTCAGTATGTGTCCTTCCCACTTTGGAGCAGAAATATAGGAAGGGTAAAATGAAAAGGGCAGAAAAAGTTTTGTTTGCACTAGTACACTGAAAATCTGATAGGGTGTTCCACATTATGATGCCTAATGCTAGCTTTTACTTCAAGGTGTTTTCAGAACTTCTGAAGAAATTGCTTACACTGAACATCTCTCTCCAACAGTTCCTTTACCTGAGAGTTTGGTTCTTTTCTTCATACAGTTGTGTACATTTATTTCCTCAGTTCTAGGACTTCCCTTGGTTCATACTAAGCCTCATTCTGCTAACCTCCCATCTTTGCTCTAGTAGGCTTAAGTATATAAAATCTAAAATAATCTCATATACTCTCAATAACGTAATGTCTTCACAAACTTCCCCTACTCCACTCTTCTGAGTTTTTATTATTCTGAAAGTGAAGGAATTTAAGAGTCTTCAAGAGTCCTGGAAGAAACTCTATTCAATTTCCTTTTACAATCTGATTATTACAATTTGATATTTTGCTTTTGAACTTTATATTTATCGTATGACCATGCC
Source organism: Theropithecus gelada (assembly GCF_003255815.1). Classification (NCBI taxonomy): domain Eukaryota; kingdom Metazoa; phylum Chordata; class Mammalia; order Primates; family Cercopithecidae; genus Theropithecus; species Theropithecus gelada. The sequence goes on from NC_037669.1 coordinate 124,644,473, forward strand.
ATGCATAAACTTAAATTTTAAAATACAGTTGGAAGAAAAACTGAAATGAATGAGAAGAAAAATAAGCATGATGGTGAGGGTACTTCAAACTAAGTAAAATAAGGCAAGCACGATCTTGTGTCTTTTTACTATAAAAAAAGATAAATTTGGGCAAATGATATTTATCTCTAAATATTTGAGTAAATAACAATGAGTTACTGAAATATTGATAAGGTGTAAAACTATTTTCAGAAAGCAAACATTTCTGGAAGGTTTTTTTCTTAGTGAAATGAACATCTTTCTCAGAAATGAAAAACAAATGTTGAATATATCAAAAATAAATGAGTAAATAAAATAACAAAATAGTTATCATAAGTAATAAGTGCTTACTGATTAGAGAAATATGAAAGGCATTGATTTCTGAATTACCTAAACATTTTTTCCTGTATCATACTTTCCTGTATGATGTATAGTATTTTTTTATATTCTACACTATAACTGGGTAGAGGATACATGCACACACACACACACTCTCTCTCTCACTTTCTCACGTATGCTACATCTTTCACTGTTCCGGAAACAAGATTGGTTTTTCCTGCTCAACTTTATGACTGAATTCAGAGCCTTGAAATATTGTTTGGTGAATATATAAACATAATCTTATCAAAATGAATTTTACATTAAAACATTAAAATGTGCTCTGAATTTCTCTGGCTATTTGAAAAAGCAGCAGGGAATTCTAAGTGTTGAAACAACTGAAACTTTAATTAAAACAGCTTTCTTAACCAAGACTGATTTTTTAAAAACTAAAATTATCACTATTTCACACTTTATATTTTATGGTTTTTCATGTGTAGAGAAACTCTTCAATTCTCCTCATAAATTTTTATACATACCAAATATAAAAATAATGCAATTATGTTATATATGCCATTTGTATATTTGAATCTAGAATTCCTCTGCAGTCCTTGATTTTTGTTGTTTTGTTGTTGTCGTTGTTGTTATATTGCCTTTGTTTTCAAAGAAAGTTTATTTCAGAAAGCCCAGAAATTACATCCCTGTTTCACACTGACTAGGGTGATAGTAACCAATATATTTTTTTCCTTCCTTAAGATAAATTAATGAGTAAAGCAGAGAGCACTTGTTTTTTTAAATGTTAAAAAGCTTGCACACATTTAAATGAAATAAAATCTTTATTTATATCTACTATAGTTTGAATGTATTACTATCACTAAACAACCAAGAGTACAGGTCAATAGATCCTGGAGTGATAGACAGATGGAAAGAAAAGTCTACCAGGTGCTTTATTAGTTCTCTTCTATTCTTGAACTGGTAATCAATAAAAAAGTTTTCTCCTAAAATAAGTTGAATATTTCACCGGTAAAAAGTGATTATCTTCTTTTTTCCTATGACTGACCTTAATAACTCACAAACTCCATAGGCACTTTGTGATGTCTGTGAGTTATGAGAATTTCTTATTCATGAAAGAAATATAATAATCACCCTTCACTGCAGTGATATTCTACAGCCTTCAAATTAAATAGATAAAAGGCACATGATTCCTTGTAATTACAAGAAGGCTGAATAAAAATGTCAGATAGCTATCTAAATTCAGATATGTGACAACTATGGATCATTGTTTGGAAAGAGGTTTTTATATTCACACTGTCAATATTTTAAAAATCAGTACATTTTATTAACTCGAATGAGGAAAATATGATTCAATATAGCCTCTAAATTTTAGGAGGCTTCTTGACTTACTTTGTAATTGCTTATTCAAGCATTATTATCTTTACATTGAAAAATTTGGCCGGGCGCGGTGGCTCAAGCCTGTAATCCCAGCACTTTGGGAGGCCGAGACGGGCGGATCACGAGGTCAGGAGATCGAGACCATCCTGGCTAACATGGTGAAACCCCGTCTCTATTAAGAAATACAAAAAACTAGCCGGGCGAGGTGGCGGGCATCTGTAGTCCCAGCTACTCAGGAGGCTGAGGCCGGAGAATGGCGTGAACCCGGGAGGCGGAGCTTGCAGTGAGCTGAGATCCGGCCACTGCACTCCAGCCCGGGCGACAGAGCGAGACTCCGTCTCAAAAAAAAAAAAAAAAAAAAAAGAAAAATTCAACTAGGATATTTTAGTACGCCATTATATTTTTATTAGAAATAGCACATATGTTAACTTCTAATTTGTATAAATTATTCACAAGGCATCCACCCTACTATGTAAAAATCATGAGGATTCCAACAAAATTGGTTTCCTGACAACATCAAAGTAGATGCATAGACTGTGTTAACAGAAATTAATAGATAATGGGAATTTCTCCTGAGAAATATAAATAATGTATAGCTCTTTACTTATTGAATAAATAAGAATAAACAAAGAAGATAGAGGATAAGGGAAAAAGACATTTTATATTTTAAAAGAAACAGGCTTGTAATAATAATATCAGTGTTCTAATTTCAATTATGAATAAACTCTGGCCTGTGTATTTGTCCAACTTAAAAGACCAACCAATTATATTATTAATTTTTTAAAATTAACAAATGCAAAATTTTTAATAGCTTTCTGTCACATAGTTTTAACATATGTAGATTTGCGTAACCACCCTGAAAATCATGACACTGATTAATTCCATCAATCAAAAACTCCTCCTTATGATGTTCCTTTGAAATCCCATCCTCTCCCTACCTCTCACTTTCAGCAATGCTGAAAATTTATTACTGTATGTTTGCTTTCCAGAACATTATATAAATGTAATTATACAATATGTAATCATTTGAGGCTGACTTCTGTCACTCAGCAGAATGCCTTTGAAATTCATTAATGTTGCAACGTCTAAAAATTGTGCATTTTTAAATTTTTTTATTTTTTTTTCTGTATATAGTAGGTGCATATATTTATGGATTCCATAATATGTTTTGATACAGGTATGGAATGCATAATGATCACATCAGTGTAAATAATAGAGTATCCATCCCTTCAGGCATGAATCCTTTGTGTTATGAACAATCAAACTATACTCTTTTAGTTGTTTTCAAATGTACAATTCAATTGTTTTTTACTACAGTCACCCTGTTGTGCAATTAAATACTAGGTCTTATTCATTCTTTCCAACTATTGTTTTGTACCCATTAACCTTCCCCAACTTCCTCCACCCTCCCCACTACACTTATCTTCCTTTGATAACCACCCTTCTACTCTGTATCTCCCTGAGTTTAATTGATTTATTTTTAGAGCTCATAAATAATTGAGAACATTCAATGTTTGTCCTTCTCTGCCTGGCTTATTTCACTTAATACAATGGTTTCTAGTTCCATGAACATTGTTGAAAATTACTGAAACTCACTCTTTTTTTATGGATGAATAGAGCTCCATTCTATATATGTGCCAGATTTTTAAAATCCATTCATCTGCTGATGGACACTTAGGTTGCTTCCAAATCTTAGCTATTGTGAACAGAGCTGCAACAAACATGAAAGTGCAGATATCTCTCTGATATATTGATTTGCTTTTTGGGGGGTATATATCCAGCAGTGACATTGCTGGGTCATATGGTAGCCCTACTTTCTGTATTTTGAAGAACCTCCACGCTGTTCTTTATAGCGGTTTTATGAATTTGCATTCCACCAATGTTGTACAAGGATTTCCTTTTCTTCACATTCTTCCCAACATTTGCTATTACTTGACTTTCAGATAAAAATCATTTTAACTGGGGTGAGATGATATCTCATTGTAGTTTTGATTTGCATTTATCTGATAATCAATGATATCAAGCAACTTTTCATATGCCTCTTTACCAATTGTATATCCTCTTTCAAGAAACATCTATTCAGATCTTTTGCACATTTGAAAAAAAAAATCAGATTATTAAATTTTCTCCTATAGAGTTTTTTGAGTTTCATGTATATTTGGGTTAATAATCCCTTGTCAAATGGGTAGTTTGCAAATATTTTCTCCAATCCTGTGGGCTGTCAGTTCACTTTTTTGATTGTGTCCTTTGCTGTGCAGAGGTTTTTTAACTTGATGTGATCTCATTTGTTCATTTTAGCTTTTGTTGCCTCTACCTGTGGGGTATTTCTCAAGAAGTATAATGTCCTGGAGGGTTTCCAAAACATTTTCTTGTAGTAGTTTTATAGTTTGAGGCATGGGACTTAAGTCTTTAATCCCTTTGATTTTTTTTTTTTTTTTTCTCCAGGGAATTTTGCTCTTGTTGCCCAGGCTGGAGTGCGATGGTCCGATCTGGGCTCACCATAACCTCTGCCTTCTGGGTTGAAGTGATTCTCCTGCTTCAGTCTCCTAAGTAGCTGGGATTACAGGCTCATGCCACCAGGTCCAGCTAATTTTGTATTTTTAGTAGAGACAGGGTTTCAATATGTTGGTCAGGCTGGGCTCGAACTCCTGATCTCAGGTGATCTACCTGCCTCAGTCTCCCAAAGTGCTGAGATTACAGGCATGAGCCACCGTACCTGGTCTTGATTTTTTTATATAGGAAGAGATGGGGGTCTCATTTCATTTTTCTGTATGTAGATATCTAGATTTCCTAGAACCACTTATTGAAGGGGCCATCCTTTCACCAATTAACGTTCTTGAAAGCTTTGTTGACAAAGAGTTAATTGTAGATATATGAATTTATTTTTGGGTTCTTTATTCTGTTTGAGTGATCTATGTATCCTATTTTTATGGCAGTACATGCATTTTGGTTACTATAGCAATGTAGTATAATTTGAAATCATGTTCCATGGTTCCTCCAGTTTTGTTCTTGTTGCTCAGGAGAACTTTGGCAATTCTGGCTCCTTTGTAGAGCAACATAAATTTTAGGATTTTAAAAAATTTCTGTGATGAATGTTATTGGAATTTTGATAGGGAGTGCACAAAGTCTGCAAATTACTTTGGGTGGTGTATTAGTCTGTTTTCACACTGCTACGAAGAAATATCCAATACTGGGTAATTTATAAAGGAAAGAGATTTAATTGATTCATAGTTCCAAAAGGCTGGGGAGGCCTCAGGAAACTTACAATCATGGTAGAAGGGGAAGCTAACACATCCTTCTTCACAGGGAGGCAGAAGAGAGAAGTGCCAAGCTTCTTCACAGAGAGGCAGGAGAGAGAAATGCCAAGCAAAAAGGGAAAAGCGCCTTAAAGTCATCAAATCTCACGATAACTCACTATCAAGAGAACAACATGGAGTTAACCACTTCCACGATTCAATTGCCACCCTACGTGGTCCTTCTCACAACACTTGGGGATTATGGGAACTACAATTCAAGAAGAGATAAAGCCAAACCATATCACCTAGTAGGAACATTTTAAGGATACTGATTATTCTAATCCATGAACATGAAATATTTTCCATTTTTTTGGTGTCCTCTTCAATTTCTTGCAACATTTTTATAGTTTTCATCATCAAAATATTTCATTTCTTGGGTTAGATTAATTCCTTTGTATTTTATTTTAGTTTTAGCTACTGTACATAGGATTACTATCAAATTATATTTCAGATTGTTTGCTGTTGTTATATACAAATGTTACTGCTTTTTTGTATGTGAATTTTGTATCCCGCTAATTTAGTGAATTTGATTATCAGTTCTATTACCTTTTTGCTGTATTTTTAAGGACTTTCCTAATATAAGATACATCATCTGCAAACAAAGATAATTTGACTTCTTCTATTCCAATTTGGATGCCCTTTATTTGTGTCACTTATCTGATTGCTCTAGCTAGTATTTCCAGTACTGTGATGAATAACTGGGCATTCTTGTCATGTTCCTGATTTTAGAGCAACAGCTTTCAGTTTTTCCCATTCAGCATGATATTAATTGTGTGTCTGTCACATACAACTTCTATTGTGTTGAGGTATGTTCCTTCTACATCCAGCTTTTTGAGGGTATTCTACAAAGATGTTGAATTTTATTAAAGACTTTTTAAGCAACAGTTCAAATGATCATATGGTTGCTGTCCTTCATTCTGTTGATATGATGTATCACAATAAGTGATTTGTGCATGTTCAACTATATTTAACTGTGCAACTACATTGCATCCCTGGAATAAATACCATTCAATATATTACAATATCTTTCTAATATGTTGTTGAATTTGGTTTGCTCATATTTTCTTGAGGAGTTTTGCATCAATATTTATAAAAGATTTTGGTCTGCAGTTTTTCTTTTCTTGAAGTGTCTGTCTAATTTGGGTATCAGGATAATACTGGCCTCATATAGTGAACTTGGAAACAGTCCCCCCTCCACTATTTTTCACAATAGATTGGGTAGAACTGGTGTTAATCCTTCTTTAAATGTTTGGTAGAATCTAGCAGTGAAGCCATCACATTCTGTTTTTTTGTTGTTGTTGTTGTTTTTGTTTTTGTTTTTTTGGCTGGAAGATGTTTTATTTTGGCTCAGATCTTGTTACTTGTTACTGATATGTTCCCATTTTGGATTTTCTCAGTGGTCAATCTGAAAGGTTGTAAGTGTCTAAGAATTTGTCCATTTCTTCTAAATTTTCCAATTTATTGACACAGCATTGCTCATGGCAGCCACTCATGATCCCTTGAATTTCTGTGGTATCAGTTGCAATGTCTTCTTTTTCATCTCTGATTTTATTACTTGGTCTTTGGTCTGCTCTTGAATCATTAATTTGTTTACTGAAGTTTCTTTTCTTTGTTGATGTAGTCGCTTATGGCTGTAAACATTCCTCTGAGTATTGTTTTCGCTGGGTCTCATAGTTTTTAATATTTTGTGTTTCAATTATTACTTGTTTCAAGAATTTTTTCAATGTTTTTCTTAATTTCTTCATTTACTCTTTTGTCCTTCAAAAACATGTTGTTTAATTTCTATGTGTTTGTATAGGCTCCAAAATTCCTCCTATGATGTATTTCTAGTTGTATTCCATTGTGGTCAGAGGTGATTTTTAATATTACTTTAATTTTTTGAATGTTTTTAAGATTTGTTTTGTTAAGTAACATATGGTCTGTCCTTGAGAATGATCCATGTGCTGATGAGAAAAATGTGTATTTTGTAGCCATTCTGTGGCCATTGGTTGAACTGTTGTGTAAATATCTATTAGGTTCATTTTATCTGTGGTACAGATAAAGTCTATTTTTTTGTTATTCCTTTCTGAAAGACCTGTTCAATCCTGAAAGTGGAGTGTTGAAGTCTTCAGCTTTTATTGTATTAGTGTCTGTCTTTCTAATTAGCTCTAATAATATTTGCTTGTTATATCTGAGTGCTCCACTGTTGGGTGCATATATACTTAAAATTGTTATGTCCTCTTGCTAAATTGACTGCTTTATCATTATATAGTGACCATGCTTGGCTCTTCTTAAAGCTTTTGCCTTGAAATTTCTTTTGTTTTGTATAAGTATAGCTACATAAGATCCTTTATCGTTTCCATTGGCATAGAACATTTTTTTCTATCCCTTTATTTTTAGTCCATGTATGTCTTTATAGGTGAACTGTGATTCTTGTTGGCAACAGATCATTGGATCCTTTTTGTTGTTGTTGCTGTTTAGTTTCATTTTAATCCACTCAGTTACTCTGTGTCTTTTGGTTGGAGAGTTAAATCATTTATAGTCAATATTATTATTGATAAGTATGCACTTACTTGCACTATTTCATTATTAATTTTCTTGTGTTCCTTCTTTCTTTTCTTCTTGTCTTTTTTTTTAGTCTTGTCTTTCTTTTTAGTCCATTTTCACCTCTAGAATTTCTGCTTGATTCTTTTTAATTATTTCAATATTTTGTTCAATATATCTGCTGATATGATTTAAGTTAATGCTTTTTATTTTTTGGATCTGTTGTGTTTTTTTATTTGAAGTTACCATGAGGCTTGCAAATACTATCTTATAATTTATTATTTTAAGCTTATAGCAACTTAACACTATTTGCATAAGGAAAGCAACATCAAAAAACTGATAAAAGCTCTACTACTTAACTTCATCTCCCTCCTTCTTAACTTTTTGTTGTTTCTATTTAAAAGTTATTGTACTGTCTATGTCTAGAAAAGATGTTTTTATTACTTTGATTGGTTCTTCATTTAATCTTTCTACTTAAGAGTAGTTTACACGTCACAGTTACAGTGATACAATATTTTTGTTTTTCTGTAAACTTACTGCTACCAGTACATTTGTACATTCACATTATTTGCCATTATTCATTAATATTTTTGGTTTTCTGATTGAAGTCATACCTTTAGCATTTATTGTACACTCAGGTTGTTGTTGTTGTTTAGTTGTTGTGTTTTGTTTGTTTTTGTTTCTTTGTTTGTTTTGTTTTGTTTTTATCTGGGAAAGTCTTTATGTATCCTTCATGTAAAAAAGATAGTTTTGCCAGAAATGGTATTCTAATTCTAGGGTAAACGTGTTTTTTGTTTTTGTTGTCTTTTTTTTTTTCCTTTAGCACTTTAAACATGTCATGCCACTCTCTTCCAGCCTGTAATGTTTCACTGAAAAACTCTGCCGCCAGACATATTGGAGCTCCATAATATGTTTTTGTGCTTTTTCTTTTGCTGCTGTTAGAATCCCTTCTTTATCTTTGACCTTTGGGAGTTTGATTATTAAATGTCTTCAGGTAGTCTTATTTAGGCAAAATCTACTTATTGTTCTATAGCCTTCTTGTACTTTAATATCAACATCTTTCTCCAGATTTGAAAAGTTCTCTGTTATTATCCCTTTGAATAAGCTTTCTACACCTATCTCTTTCTATTTGCCATCTATAAGCCAATAACTCTTAGATTTGTCCTTCTGAAGCTATTTTCTAGATCCTATAGGCATGCTTCATTGATTTTTATTCTTTTACTTTTGTGTTCTCTAACTGTATATTTTGAAATAGTCTGTCTTCAAACTCACTAATTCTTCCGCTATATTAATTCTGCTATTTAAGGACTCTGCTGCATTCTTCAGGATGTCAATTGAATTTTCCAACTCCAGAATTACTGCTTGATCCTTTTTAATTATTCTAATCTCTTTATTAATTTTATCTGGTAGAATTCTGAATTCTTTTTCTTGATTATCTTGTATTTATTTGAGTTTCCTCAACATAGCTCTTGGAAATTCTTTGTCAGAAAGGTTACATATCTCTGTTTCTATAGGATTCATCCCTCTGGCCTTATTTATTTCATTTGGTAAGGCCATATTTTTCTGGATGGTCTTGATATTAAGGACATTTTTCTGTGTCTGTGCATTGAAGAGTCAGATATTAATTGTAGTCTTCACAGTCTGAGCTTGTTTGTGCTTGTCCTTCTTGGGAAAGCTTTACAGATATTCGAAAGGACTTGGATGTTGTGATCTCAACTGTATATGCATTAGGCAGTACCACAAACCCAGTAACACTGTGGTTCTTGCAGACTAGTGAAGCTGCTTTGATGCTCTTGAACAAGATCTGGAAGAATTTGCTGAATTACCGGGCAGAGATTCTTATTCTCTTCCCTTACTTTCTCTGAAACAAATGGAGCCTCTCTCTGATTTGAGTCACCTAAAGCTTGGGGTGGAGTGACACAAGCACTGTCATGGTCACCACCACTATGGCTATGCTAGGTTATACCTGAAGCCAGCACAGCACTTGCCCAAGTCTTGTTTTAACCACTCCCTAGCTACCACCTATGTTCACTCAAGTCCCAGGGCCTCTAAAATCAGCAGGTGTTTTAAAGCTAGTCAGATATCTGTCCCTCCTTTAAGGGTGGTGAGATTCACCAGGCTCTCAGTGGGTCCAGAGGTTTTATCTCGGAGTCAGGAACTAGAGTGAAAACCTTAGACCTATACCTCATGTTCTGTTGTAGTGTGGCTTAGGTGATACTGAAACCACAAGATGCAGTTTTTCCCAGTCTTCTCTCCTTTTACCAAAGGAGACTATCCTCAACCTGTGAGCCAACATTACCACAGGCCCACAGAAAGGACTGCCAGACTACTGTAGATGTTTCCTTAAGGATCAAGCTTTTAGTGAATACTGCCTGGGTTGGGATTCATCCTTCAGGAAAGTGAGCTCACCTTTGTGCTAGGGCAGGTCATAAAATGCTGGAATTGGGACCCCTAAGAGCCTGCTTGGTGCTTTACCTCACTGTGGCTAAGCTGGTACTTAAGGGACTAGACAGAGTCACCTTTACATTTTCCTCTGCTTTTCTCAAGCAGCAAGAGGTCTGGTAATTTGATGACTGGTCTTTTGTTTTGTTTTATTTCTGTTTTTTTTGTTTGTTTGTTTTTTCCTCTTCAGTGCCTCTTTCAGCAATATATAGTTTATACATGTACTGTCAGTGATCACCTGATTTTCTTTCCTGTGAAGGTGTTTCTTTGGTGTTTAGAACGTAGTTTATTTGGTGTGCTTTCTAGGGGGGATTATTGCTGGAGCCTTCTTTTCTGCCATCTTGTTTTGCCTCCCTCCTGTTTCTTTTTTATTGCTAAGTAGAATTGAATTTCATTCTAGGGGCAAGATTGTGGAACCCACCACAAGGAGTTCAGCTTTTTCTTATTGTCAAGTCAATCATTTTATCATGTGATCTGAATTACACACATACACAAACACACACACACACACACAAGTTCACTCTAGTTGTAGTTGTTCTGTGGATAATAGGTAAGAGTAAAAGGATGAATAAAGGTAGAATGGTTAGGAAGCTAAAGCTATAGTCAGACAGAAGATATAGTATTGTATTTTGGGGGTACTGATGGTGGATATGGAAATAAAGGAACAAATACAATATATACTTGCAAGGTGAGTTGATAAGATTTGTGGTACAGGACATTTTTAAAAATTAATTTCCACTGACTTTGAGATTTCTGAGGATTTAGATGCCACTGGATCACTTTGTTTTTATAACCCTAGTTTTCTACTAAGTGAGCAGAGTAACTATATAATTGTATCCTGTTACTCATTCCTAATAGGAAACCATATTATGTGAAAAAATGATGTTATATGTCTTATGTCTTTGCCAATGGATATCTTAAAATCCACTCCAATAGTCAATGACAATAGAACAAATGTTGAAAGATTGGCAAACATCTTTCAGTGTACACTTATAGTAGATGTTATACTGTATTGTTGAATAATTTATAAAATTTGTTGATATTTTTGGTTGTTTTCTATTTTTATTTATATTCTCTAACTTAGTAGTGTATAGAATAAGAATTGAGAGAGTGATTACAAAATAGCAGTGAGCAATAATCTGATTTATTTAAATTGCAGTCAGATTTATAATACATCTAATTAGAGATTTTTCTCTTTCACACACTCTTATTTCGTAAAGGACTGCTTTATATTCTGAACTTAAAAGTTATTTGATAACTTTTTACAGTTTTTACATGATGTATGTTAATTCTGTTTACATGAGTCAAATGGAATCTGTGGGTAGGTGTAAATAAAATATTTCATTTTGTGTACGGCTGTCCTGCTTTACAAATGTCACTTAGGCATAATTTAGATTCATTATAGGAGTTAATTGTTTGCAGAATGTGTTATATTTCAAGTTGAGGAAAAACTGATTTTACTCAGAATTACTTCAGCCGTTTGCAAACAATGAAATTTTTAGAATATATATAAAATTTTATAAAAATTGTGTAAAATATGTATTTCATTTTTATACATTATATAAATGATTTATTTTATAAATTAACTCATAAAAATTATATAAATACTTTTATAAGTCTCACAAACTTAAATTAATTTTTAATTTAATTTTATAAAGTTTATAAAATTTATAAACATTAAAACTTTTGATGTGATTTTATTCATATGCAATATTTAAATTATTTAAACGTTAAGAAAAGGATTAAAAGTCATATCAAATATTCTTATTCATGTTTTATATATGTCCCTTAATTTTCATAATATGCACAAATACACATATAGTCATGGACGGTAGAAAATACAGATAATATTTTGCACAAAAGTAGAATAGTTGAACGAAAGTATGGTAAAGAAATGCCTCTGGGGTAGTGATTATTTTGTTTTCATGTTTACTTGATGTGTTCTGTTTGCCTGGATCTTAATGGAACAATCTACTCAACAGGATTAAACATTCATGAGTCCCTTTAAAGCAGGTGTTTAGTTTTCCCAGCTGTGACTATGGCAGTTCCAAAAAAAAATTTATAGAGAAAGTAAAGCTCTCATAGGGAAGTATGTCTTTTACATATGTTTAATTAGCTTTCAAGATTCCCACTGAATTTCACCAAAGTTGAGCTAGTAACCAAAACACCGGTTTGACTCTGAAGACCACTTTTAACAATTACTTTCTGATTTGTCCATTTTCAAATAAAATTAAAAATAGAAAGTATACCCTAAAATTTAAAATTATGGCCTAATTATCTCAGTTCCTCTGGTATTTATTGCTGTAACATCTATCTAGGGATAATCACTAGATATTAATAGGTCAAAGAGCATTTATGGAGTTTTCTTTATAATTTAGAATTAAAGTATTAGTTTAATTGTGATTGTTTTCAAATACAATTAACACAAGGAGATCTTAGTATTTAATATTTTAATATTTTAATTATTTTTAACAAGTTGTTATAATCTCTAATTTTATTTCATTGTATCAAGTAATATCTAGCAAATTAAAATAGAATAATAATATTAAATATATTTTTCAGTTTAAATTAGTGTTTTTCAACCTGGATGTATTTTTGGGAAAAATACATAAATACATGGATTTATGTATTTATACATATATGATTTATGGATATATAAATATATAAGCATAAATCAAAATATATACATGAACATATATACATGTATTTATGTATATGTGACTATAAAATTGTTATATATACATATACATTATATTACAAAACACATATTACCAACAATTCTGAGCTTGAACACTGAGACCATTTTAAAATAAATGCAATTACTCTTTTTCTCTAATTTTGTGTTGTTATCCATTGCACATAGCACACTCTATTGCTATACTCAACCCATTGCTAAAAAAAGTCACAGGCTGAGAAACCAATAAAGGATAAATACAATGACCAGAACCCTTCTTTGACTCTTCTCCACAAATACGACTTTTTTTTTTTTTTTTTTTTAATTTCTAGACATCCAGAACCATTTGGCTGTAGAGAAGTTGCCCCTCACTATCTCTGAGTGGTCTCTTATTATTGACTTATTTTAGACCTGCTTAATCTTATAAATATGTACTTAATTATATATTTTAATTACAAATAAACTAAAATCTTGTTGTAAAATTAGTTGTGATTCACCACTTCTCTAAAAGTAATATGAGGTTTCCATGATTATCCTAGGTGTTTGTTTTCAAGACCGTGTACAATTTTAAAGAGTATTGTAATAATAAAGCACTTGAGTTAAAATTCTCATTCTCAAAATATGATGGTTGGTTAATTAGGTTGTTATGGATGTAGTTTTTCTTTCCTGTAAGATCAAGTGCCTTTCAGTGGATAATTTTTAATCATACCAGTGACAGTAATTCGTGAAAATTAGAGCCCAAAACAACAACCACAAAAATTCCCAACATTAGGATCTCGATAAATACGATATAGTTGATAATATGGTGCCCAATGTGAATTTTAGAATTTATGTTATACACAGCGTATGTTGGGGACCACACTTCTCATGTTATAGCATGCAAAATTACATTAGAAAAGATTATAAATAAGTTGACAATGAAAATATAAATATGCCTAGGAGAAATGCATGAATTAAAAGCATTATATTTTATAATGTTCCTTCCCTATTTTAGAATTATGCTTGTTTTTCTCATACTTTTCTATTCTGTGTTTTATAAAATGATTACGGTTTTCTTTATCAGCTGTAAAAATTATGCTATTTTTTGAAAACAATATTTTGAAATTCTATTAGATAGTATATATCAATGCGGTATTATTTTGAATTTTGCATTATCCTTAAACCAACACAAACTGAGAGAATCCTGAGATATATAATCACAAAGAAAGTAAAGCAATCATTTATTGTTAGCTGTCTTTTGCTGTTGTTGTTGTTGTTATATATATATTTTTTTTTTTTTTTTTTTTGAGACAAAGTCTCACTTTGTCGCCCAAGGTGGAGTGCAGTGGACCAATCTTGGCTTACTGCAAATTCTGCCTGGATAATTTTTGCATTTGTAGTAGCGATAGGGTTTCACCATGCTGTCCAAACTGGTCTGTAACTCCTGAACTCCAGGGATCCACCTGCCACAGCCTCCCAAAGTGCTGGGATTACAGGTGTGACCCATCATGCCTAGCCTATTAGCTGGGTTTTGAGTTAACCCTATGGTAGAGCTCCAGTGTGCTTAGCTGGAACACAAAGAAGACAGCTCTCCCCTATCCTGGGCAGTCTGAAATCTGAAAATTTGTTTTTTATTGACATTCAAATAAAAGTTTTATATTTGTTTCCTGATTTACTTTACACCAATTATTGTTTACTAACCTGCTATTTATTGGCACCCTTATGAACAATAGGGAAAATAAAAATTAAAACTTCTCCCTCCCTGTTGTTTGTATTCTAGTGAGGAAGGAGGGGAGATAGACATGTAAGCAATTAAAAGATTGATTACATCACGTAGTAGGGAAATAATGAAGTCCAATGCTTGAATTTTTAATGGAGAGTTGAAGAGAGAGAAGATGTAATGATTGGTGCAAACATATCCGCCACATCAGAGTTCAGCTCATCAACCCTTAATAAACCAGGGCTTTAGCTCATTAACCCTAGACCGTTGAGCTTGGGACATAAAGCAAAATAGAAGGTTGTTGTGGAAAGCAACATTTAACATATGAAATACATACGGAGAGGGGGAGAGAAAGAAGAGAGAATGCATGAAATTAAAAATTTAGGGGGGCGGAGCAAGATGGCCAAATAGGAACAGCTCCAGTCTCCAACTCCCAGCGCCAGCGACACAGAAGACCGGTGATTTCTGCATTTTCAACTGAGGTACTGGGTTCATCTCACTGGGGAGTGCCGGACGATCGGTGCTGGTCAGCTGCTGCAGCCCGACCAGCGAGAGCTGAAGCAGGGCTAGGCATCACCTCACCTGGGAAGCGCAAGGGGGAAGGGAATCCCTTTTCCTAGCCAGGGGAACTGAGACACACAACACCTGGAAAATCAGGTAACTCCCACCCCAATATTGGGCTTTAAGCAAACAGGCACACCAGGAGATCATATCCCACACCTGGCCGGGAGGGTCCCACGCCCACGGAGCCTCCCTCATTGCTAGCACAGCAGTCTGTGATCTACTGGCAAGGCAGCAGCAAGGCTGGGGGAGGGGCGCCCACCATTGCTGAGGCTTAAGTAGGTAAACAAAGCTGCTGGGAGGCTCCAACTGGGTGGAGCTCACAGCAGCTCAAGGAAACCTGCCTGTCTGTAGACTCCACCTCTGGGGACAGGGCACAGCTACACAACAACAACAACAACACCAAAAAAGCAGCAGAAACCTCTGCAGATGCAAACGACTCTGTCTGACAGCTTTGAAGAGAGCAGTGGATCTCCCAACACGGAGGTTGAGATCTGAGAACGGACAGACTGCCTTCTCAAGTGGGTCCCTGACCCCTGAGTAGCCTAACTGGGAGACATCCCCCACTCGGGGCAGTCTGACACCCCACACCTCACAGGGTGGAGTACAACCCTGAGAGGAAGCTTCCAAAGCAAGAATCAGACAGGCACACTCGCTGTTCAGCAATATTCTATCTTCTGCAGCCTCTGCTGCTGACACCCAGGCAAACAGGGTCTGGAGTGGACTTCAAGCAATCTCCAACAGACCTACAGCTGAGGGTCCTGACTG
>NC_037669.1:124670111-124713106 GCF_003255815.1 Theropithecus gelada
TTTTTTCTTGTAAATTTGTTTGAGTTCTTTGTAGGTTCTGGATATTAGCCCTTTGTCAAATGAGTAGATTGCAAAAATTTTCTCCCATTCTGTAGGTTGCCTGTTTACTCTGATGGTAGTTTCTTTTGCTGTGCGGAAGCTTTTTAGTTTAATGAGATCCCATTTATCAATTTTGGCTTTTGCTGCCATTGCTTTTTGTGTTTTAGACATGAAGTCCTTGCTGATGCCTATGTCCTGAATGGTACTACCTAGGTTTTCCTCTAGGGTTTTTATGGTATTAGGTCTAACATTTAAGTCTCTAATCCATCTTGAATTAATTTTTGTATAAGGAGTAAGGAAAGGATCCAGTTTCAGCTTTCTACTTAAAGGAACTGACCATCATAACTATCTGAGGAGGGAAGAGGGAAACTGATGCTAAAGAATCTCAGCTAGATATGGAGTGTCCAGGAAGGATTATTTATTTTTGCTTTCAAGTTTTACTCTGACATCAATTTTTCATAGTTTGCTGCCAGCGGGAAGTATATGTACAGGGAGGTATCCAAGAGGAAAGCAAAGTGAACAATCCATAAGTGGGTATTAATATTTTTCTTTTAAATTATTTTTTGATTTGCACTAAACATTGCAACTATCTGGCATGCAACTAGAAGAAATGTACAGTCCCTTTCCCAGAGGAGGAGATAGTCTGAGTGTTATTTACTCTTCTCTTTGCTCTCTGGTTACTAGATTAATATGATTAAAATTTAAAATACTTCAATACTTCAGTATATAGTGAATATATCTTATGTTAGGTAATAAGTGAGTACAAGAGGAAAGAAAACAAAGATAAGTCAATTTATCATCAATCTATCATCCAACTACATATGTGTATATACACACAAACATCTTGAAAGCAAAATAAGGATAAAGTATGCATGACAGTCACAGTTCTTATTTTTGTTACTGGTCATGTGGTCATAGTTGGTATTTATAACTACTTTCTTCCACTATTCATTCTGTACTTGTTTTGTCTTCAGCAAGCACTTCAACTGGTTATGGTATTTTACCTCTTTACCTGCAGGGGTGACCCAAGCCTTCTGCTATGTTCTGAATGTGTCCCTTGAAATATATATGTTGGAAATTTTATCCTCAATGTAAAAGTGTTGGGAAGTGGGGACTATTGAGAGATGTTTAGGTCACGAGAGTTCTGCTCTCATGAATGGATTAATGGCATTGTAAGAAGGGCTTACAGAAGCATGTTCCTCTTCTGCCCTTCTGCCATGTAAGGACACATTGTGCATCAACTTTTAACCTTTCACTTTGTGCTGTATGTGGATGCAGCAAGAAGTCCCTCAATAGATGATGATGATTTGATGTTGGACTTCCCAGTCATAGGAACTATGAGAAATACATTTCTGTTCCTTGTAAATTACTGTCTGTGGTCTTCAGTTAGAGAAGCATGGAAAAATTAAGACATTTTTATTACTGAATGGCCTGCTCCATTATTGGAAATGCCTGTTTTAAATTGTAGTTTTTCATTGACCTTAACCACAGGGCATAAGAGTACTAAGAGATTCCCTAAGGGAGCTCCTGTATTAAAGAAATACTCTCCCTTACCTCTATTGTGGAGGAGTAGGCCAATTTCCCACTGGTATTCAAAATTAATCACTCCAGCAAACACCATAACGTCCCTTTTTTTTTTCCTCTTGAGGAAGCTCAAAGTGAAGACACAGTCATAAGTTCCAGTTCAACAGAGTTATTACAATTTTACCTAGAAAGAATTCCATTCTCTGGAACTAAACCATTTTGGCCAGCAGATCATAATGTCACTGGAACAGGAAGCAAAAATTTTCCCAGTGTGCCATTAGGGGTAATAGCAAGAGGTTCCATTCTCATTTCCACTCCTTGATTCATGGACCTGTGAATCCTGGTTACTGGAAAAAGAGAACTTTATACTGGATGTTGATTCAGAGCACATACCACCTTCTGGAGATACTTTCTGAAGCCCTACAAGATACTGCCAGCAGCTCTAACTGAATCTTTAAATGGCCATTTCATCAAACCAGCTACTTATGGCAGGGACATGGTAGAGTCAGTGAATTCCATGAGCGTGAGTTCATTGCCTCACTTCTTTTGTTCTAAAGTGTGTTACTTGATCAGAAGCAATGCTGTACAGAGTATTGTAATGATTAATAAGGCATTCTTTAATTCCATGGGTGATAGTTTTGGCAGAGGAATTACATGCAGGGAAAGCAAATCTATATTCAGAGTGTCTATTTCAAAAAAAGACAAAGCACTGCCCCTTCTATGAGAGAAGCTGATCACTTCAGGGAATGATGCCATATCAAAAGCTCAGTGTTGATCTCTACTGCTAGCAGTTTGGGCACTTGATAGAGGTCATAACCAAGTTGGCCTTGGTAAGTGTGAGTCTCTTTTGCTGAGCCCTTGCATAACCTCCACCCTTGACACCATGGCCACAATTTACATGAGCCAGCAGGGAAGGAGGTTGACTAGAATTCACATAAATGGTTATCCTATCCACTTGATAGTTAAAATTCTCCTCTTTTGAGGCGATTCTCTGGAGAAAATTCACATGAAAAACAATTATTTTTAATGTTTTTGTCAAGTCAGAGGGGATATCTCACCCTAAATTTTTTACCAGTTTTTCAATCACATTCTCTTAAATTCCCTGACCACCCAGTCCAATTGTTGGCCACAGCCGATGAATTGGTATATGACCACAACTCTGGCAATTTTTCCTTCCAAAGAAAGTGAACTATTTTCTCTATTAAGGCCCAGGCATAGGCTGAAAGTTGTTTTTTCCAAAAAGGGCTAGTTATCCTTGGGAGATGGCAAGGCCTTGTTCCAGAATCCTAAAGACCTTTGCTAAATTTTACTTGTAAGAGACTGTCAAATATACCAAACAGCATCCGTATCTGCCACTGAGACTTCAAGCACCAGACTGATTGGATATACTGGACCATATGGTCCAAGTAGCATAACAACTTGCACAACAGCCTGAACCTGTTGTAGAGTTTTCTCATGTTCTGACCAAACCAAAAGTAGCAGTGTTTTAGGTCACTGGGCAATGATTCAGAATAACATACTCAAGGTATGTAACCTCTAAAATTCAAAGAGACCAACTAAGTGTTATATCTCCTTTTTCCTTACAGAAGGGGCCTGATGAAACAATATATTCTTTACCTTAGATGGTATATCTTGATATGTTCCACACCACTAGGCTCCCAGAAGTTTAACTGAGACAGAAATCCCCTAAATGTTAGTCATATTTATTTCCCATCCTCTCAAACCCAAATGCCATACCAATAAAAGTCTAGGGTAGTTACCACTTTTTGCTAAGTCCAATAAGTATAATGTCATCAATATAATGAACCAGTGTGATATCTTAGGAAAAGAAAAGGCAATCAAATTCCCTGGAAGTTAAATTACAAAGTAGGACTGGAGGGTTTATATAGCTCTGAGTCGGGACAGTGAAGGTGCATTACTAACCTCATCAGCTGAAAGCAAACTGCTTCTGATGGACGTTATGGATATATATATATGTATATATATACACACACACGCACATATATATTTATATATATACATTTAGCAGATCGATAGTTGCATGTTACTGTAGGATTAATTGAAAGCCTAAGAAACCTTAACATTGCCGGATTAAGATTACAACTGCTTAGATTTAAATTCTGAATGGCAGCTTCTATACTTTATTTCTTTGTCAAGAATATTAAACTTTCTGTACCTTAGTCTCTCATCTGTAAAATTGAGATGTCAGTGGTATCTAATGTGTACATTTACTTTAATCATTGGATCAGCTAATACCAGTTAAAACTTTTAACACAAACCTTGGTACTTATTACTCAACAAATGCTGACCATGCTCATTTTAGCCTTCATTATGTTACAGATGACTGAGCAAGATGTGTGGTCATGGAATGAACAACTAACTTGGTTGAAGGTATCACTATGGATTACAGAACAGTTAAAACAGAGATAAAGATTTCTTTACAGTGGCACTTTATTCAGTATGCAGGGTAATGCCAGAGTAAGATGTGGTAAGAGAAACGTGACTATGTGTGTCTTGCTATTGATGTTCGTGAAGAGGAGAACTTGTTATACTATTAGGGGAATCATGTATGCAGTGTCCAGGTGCAGGGTGTCTGGTGCATAAGTGTCTAGATGTGGATTGGCTCAGGTAGGATATAGATTGAAAATGATTTAATTATTTTATCTTAACATTTTTGGTTGCTTAATAAAATTCTATCCTTTCTATCCTTCTTGGATAGATTTATGTTGAACTTGTATAACTCTTTATTCTGTCCTGCTTCAGATACCATTTGTTTGATATTTTCTTTTTTATTCTTAAAAGTCTGTCTCAGATTGTATATCTTTCAGATATGTAATGATAAAAATTGCAACTCGTTTTTTCCTGGTTTTATACATAGTAACTATGTGAGAAAAAGCTTTTAATTTTGCCTGAATAGCTACAATGTCTAGCTTATGGGAAAGCAGTCTATATTAAAATCTTATTCTTTACAGGGTCAATACCCATTAGAGTCAAGTTTCCACTAAATGTTCAATAACTGCTAGTTAGTGATCTCAGTGATGAAAAATACTCTTTTAAATTTCTTAGCCTCAGAGACTATTTATTATTATGTCATATAACTGTCTAGTACTATTATTGCAAACATAATGGATATCATAGGTCATGAAACTATTTCATATTCTTGGGTTACCCTAACCCGAATCATTGTTTTAAAAAACCCCATCTTTAACTACCTATAATATATAATCGTCATTCTTCCTTTCTGTGACAGATTAAAGCAGCTTGCAAGTTATAAAACTGATTTAATTCTGGGTAGTAAATGTGTTTCTTCAAAATTTAAACACCTTGTTCGTTTTTATATATCAAAAATATTTCTTGGTAATAAATATCAGTTTGTTGTTGTAGCTGTTTGCAGCTTTGATTTTATGTAAACTCTGTATATTTTCATTTTTTTTTATTATTTATAAGAGTTCAGGATTACTGTTCTTTCGATAGCCATGGGATGATTGCTTGTTTTCTCTCCTGGGACATATAAATGGAATGAAAAAAGTCACTCCTGGGAAAAGTTGAATCCAGAAAATGTGCTAAAGCTATGTAGTGGAGTCTACTAATAAACAAAACAAAAACAAAACCAAGTAAAATAAATCTTGATGTAAATCCTGTTATGCATGGAAGCTTTATATTTTTATGTAGTAGTTTTAAATGTTATTTTATTTATGCTGTTCCCCCATTTTCTTCCTTTTATAAATGAAATGAAATCTGCCAATGATTACGTTTATTTTATTAGGGTTTGTGGTTGTTGGTGGTGGTTTTTAGAGGTATTTAATTTCAACAACTGTGCATGAATGTAGTACAACTGTTACAATTAGGTGGAATTAGATCTTCCATAAAATGAATTCTGATCACAGAGAAAAACAAAAACAAAAACAAAAAGCAAACAAAATACCATGTTCCTCTTTTTAAGCAGGACAGTAATCTTTGAGAAATTTGAGAAGTATACATAATATCTTATTCTTCATTTCAAACAATCATGTATAGTTGTAAAACACTTTCACATATCATATACCTTTTCCAAAATTTTTTAAAAGGATAATTTGTGATTTAAAGTGATAAAATGACTTTATTAGTCAGAGAATTGTCATATCTGAGACTTGAGAGCAAATCTTGGGATTACATATATCACTATGGTTCTTAAAAACTAGCATATGTTGTGTAAATGTGAAATAAGGTAATATTATTTTAAATGTTATAATTAACATAGAAAAGGACATATTATACTTAGGGTGTAATACACAATATCAAAATATCTCAAACATTAATGCTAGAATATGTCACATTTAATAGAGTTTTCAAGAATAAACTTAGGCCAATTAGGTTTCTTTTTTAAAGAACGTAAAGTCAGTATATTGATTCTTTCTCAATAAAGATCTTTGAAATAATTTAAATTGTTTCTGCGTTTAATCAATGAGCAAGTCTTTATGCATTATGTAAAGTTTAGATAATAATCTGCTTAATTTGACAAATTTAGTTATATTGTATACATCTTGCCTATTTTTATCTATGTAATTTTGTCTCAGAATTGAGCTGGAGTGTATTTATTTAGTATTTTTTTGCCTTTTTTTTCCCCGCTAACATCAGCAATTTGGCTCAGTTCTAAATATTAAACAACTGCTAGAGTTCTACATGTTAAACTATTACTCTGTACTAATAAGTATGTTAATGATTGCATGGTACATAAAGCAAAGCCCTATTCCTTGCCAAGTTAATAGTCTAATGGGTAAAACAGAAGTGCAGCAGATTATTTCGATGTGCAAGTTAAAGGGTTGTCCAGGAAGCTCCATAGAGTCACAGAGGACAGACATTAATTGTGCTCGTCAGCTCGGAAAGTAATGCCTGAACTTTTCTGGTGTGTTGTAATTCTTTCAAACATTGGCTCACTTTACATAAAAGTGAACCCCTGTTCCAGAACATCACCTTCTTTAAGTTCAATAATTATTTACTCTGATGAAAAAGGTTCCCTGAGTTTCTGGCTTTAGCCCTACAATATCCAGAAAAGCTAAATTTCAGAGAAATTTGGGATTTTATGCCCCAGTGGCCAAATGTATCCCTTAATAATGTCTTCATTTTTATGTAGAAAAATAACTTGAGGAAAGTAAATCATGGCTCCTTTCTCCTGAAGTCCATACGCTGGACTGGCCTCCTTAAAGTGGACACTCTGGATGCTATGCAGGTTGCTAAGCCCTTTGAAATTAAACTCTATCATAACCAGGGAATTGGGTTGGCTGAATCCATACACCACTTGCCGTGCTGCTTTGTAAGTGCCAAATCACTAGCCTGTACCTCTGAGATCTTGACAAAGATCCTCTTCAAAAATAGATATTTTCTCATGCACTGTTTTAGTCATTGAACCTGGCACTCTTACAAGCACATAGTTCAATATGCTCAGTAAATATATAGGTTTTGAAACTGAAATGCATTTTTTTCACTGCTAGGATACTAGTTGTATTATGTACTAAACTGTGAAGATTCTGAAAAAAGGATGGGAAAGTAAGTCTTCTAAAGTAATATAAGTAAATACTTAATATAGAGCCAAATTATTTTAAAGTCTTTATTTCTTATTTAGATATTTGATTCGGGGGAACATTTGATTCACTTTTATTACTCAAGGCTGACATCTTTGGTATTGAATTATAAGTCTCTGTCTGCTTACTGTAACTTGTCAATCAGTCAGAATCTCCAGGGAACAGATCTACGCAAGCCAGGAACTGTGGCAAAGATATGGAAGAAAGGGAGTACAGCAGAGCGCACACCAGTAATCCCTAATATTTTGTCCATCAGCAAAAATCACATCCCATGAAAAACATACACTGAACTACAGAGAACTGGACTAATGCTTGGCTATGCTATTGAACAAAAGGACACTTATTTAGTTGAAAAAAATCACGTTAGTGCAACTATGCAAGCATTTTGTATTAGTGTTGGCAAAATGTATATTATTTCCGTTCTTTTATATTTAACATTTTTGTGTTTTTGTATTTAAGACTTATCCTGAAAGCAACATGGTTTTTTCTCTACAAAAATGTTTCAGTTTCTTTAGAGTTTTATCTTTAATTTTACTCTATCATCATTTATTGCTCACATCTAATCTGATTACCAAACCCAGTATTCTTCGTAAATGTTTGATTTTGTTATTTAATCTTTTTGAAATTAAATGGTAACGAGTCTCAGCAGAGTCAGCTTATATCATTGGCATGTACTTGTACGGTTTAACTGCAGTGTGGTATAAATCAGTTGATTTCTAATAAAAATGAATAGGTTGTTTAGAATGAAACTTGCTAATAATGTCATTTAATTAAAATATGTTATTCTCATTACAACCCTTTTTTAAGATGATTGATTATGTAGCCATGAAAAATCATGCTGAATGTGTTATTTTTTCAGAAAATATATTTTCATAGCTAATATTTGTGGATGATAAAAATCTGTATTTTTATACACATAAGTCAGTGTTTCAATTATTTGTCCATTTATTGTAATGCATTACTTATTATTAATATATTTTGAGGAAGACTCACAAATATGTTCATGTAAAATTAGTTCTTTTTAGAACTATGCATGTACACATGATTTAAATGATTCTTCATAGATACTGCTTTTTTGGCATTGTTGCACATCTTAAATATATGCAATATTTATTAAAGATAATTTAAAAAAATGATTTCAGCTTTTATTTTCTATTCAATGGGTATATGTGTAGGTTTGCTACACAGATACACTGTGTGATGCTGAGGTTAGGGGTATGGTTGATTCTGTCATCCAGGTAGTGGGCATAGTACTCAGTGTGTAGTTTTTCAGCCTGCAACAACGCTCCTTCCTTCCCCGCTTTAGAGTACCTGGTGTCTTTTTTTCCCACCTTTATGTCTACGGGTACTCAACATTTAGTTCTCACTTATAAGTGAGTACACGTAGTATTTGGTTTTCTGTTTCATGTAAGATAATGACCCCTAGCAAATTAACAATCTAATATTGTGCAAAAGAGAACTAGAAAAAAACAAAAAGAGAAAAAGAAAAAAAGAGAGAGAGAGAGAACAAACCTTCCCCAATGCTAGCAGAAGAAAATAAATAACTACAATCAGCAAAGAATTGAATGAAATTAATACCTCAACATTTTTACAAAAGATCAATTGAACCAAGAGCTGGTTTTTCAAAAGAATAAACAAGAGTGATAGACCATTAGCGGCATTAACAAATAAAAAAATGAGAAGATCCAAATAGCCACAATCAGAAATGACAGAGATGACATTACAACCAGCCAATCACACAGAAATGCAAAAGATCCCCAGAGACTATTAGTAACACCTTCATGCTCACAAATTTGAAAAAGTAGAAGAAATGAATAAATTTGTGAAAACACACAACCTCCCAAGATTGAATCAGGAAGAAAGCGAAAACCACAACAGACCAATAATAATAAAGGTAGAACATTTACTTATCCTAAGAAATAAGGAATTTATATATATTATCACAACTACAGTAATTTGCATTGTTACAGAGTCATATGTTAAACATATATATTAAACATCTATATTTAAATATAAAACATATATCTTTCTCTCTTGATGTGCACTTCTAACTTGGCAAAATCAGCTATCTTATATATGTGAGGTATTTCTATATATTTTATTCTGTTCCTTTAGTATTTTGTTTGTCTTTGTGCTATCTATCTATCGTCCATCTATCAATCTATCATTAGATAGACAGATATAGATACAGATATAGTCAGAGATATGATAGAGTTGTTACAAGGAAGCATGTTCCAGCTATTAGCCATATCTGGCACAATTTGAGCACCAAATTGAAAAAAGTGAAGGAATTTCAAATGTCACATGTGTATACTGATAATAAACAGTTGAATAAATGTGGAAAAATGGAGGCCTCTTACTTGTAGCACGGATTAGTGACTGTTGAGAAAGAGGCTGTAGTGGACAAAGTCAGTTATTTTATTTTATTTTATTATTTTATTTTATTTTATTTTATTTTATTTTATTTTATTTTATTTTATTTTATTTTATTTATTTTATTTTTCTATGAGACACAGTCTTGTTCTGTCGCCCAGGCTGAAGTGCAGTGGCGCGATCTGGGCTCACAGCAAGCTCCGCCTCCAGGGTTCACGCCATTCTCCTGGCTCAGCCTCCTGAGTAGCTGGGACTATAGGCGCCCGCCACCACGCCCAGCTAATTTTTTGCATTTTGCGTAGAGACGGGGTTTCACCGTGTTAGCCAGGATGGTCTCGATCTCCTGACCTCGTGATTCGCCCGCCTCGGCCTCCCAAAGTGCTGGGATTACAGGCGTGAGCCACCGCGCCCATTGTAGTAAAGATTGGATGAACAAAACCATCATTGGATAGTAAATCCAAGGTAGCATTATGATCAGTGGTGGATGGTTGTGTAGAATTTAACTATGTCCACAGTGCTTTACTGACCTCATCAGCGACAGTCTCCAATATGACAAGCATTTTCTACTTTATTTCTGCTTCTGAAATGTTTGCCTTGTAAAGATATGACCAACACTTTTACTAGCTCTCTAAATCTCTGAGTTTACATGACAAATCATAGATACTCCTTGTATCTGGATTTTTGTTTTTTTAGATTCGTTCATGTTGCTACCTGTATAAGACATTCATTCATTGTTACTGCTGAACACATCACTATTTGTGTTTTTCAGCCATTGATGGACGTTTTTATTGTCTCTACTTTGGAAGTATGATATAGAAGAATGCTGTTAAAGTTTTATTGGATTTTAAGTATTAAAGTTGGAGGGTTTAGTTTTCATTATCCTGATAACTGATAATCTTGCATATCTACATATGCTTACTAGCCATTTGCAAATTCTTTGAATGATATATCTAAACATTTTGCCTATATATTTGGGGTATTCTAAAAGCTAAGATTTCTTTATATTGTCTACATACAAGTTCTTTATCATAAATGTGCATTTTGAATATTTTCTCCTGCTTTGACTTACCTTTTCATTTTCTAAATGATTTATTTTTTAAAATATATTCTAAATTTTAATGAGGATTAATTTATTTTTTGTCTTAGGATCAGACATTTATATATTTTATCTAAAAATCTTTGCTTATCACAATTTGTAAAATATATTCTTATATTTTCTTGTTTAATTTTTATAATGTCAGTAGTTGTGTTTAAGTGTGTAATACACTTCAAATCAATGTTTGTTTTTGGTCTGTGGGGGATTCGATATTTATATTTTCTTGTAAATATCCAGTTCTTTCACCACAATTTATTGAAAATTTATCCTAGTCTTTTCAATTACCTTGATGCCTTTGTTCTATTTCTGTACTCTTTACTCATTTTGTTGTTGGTGATGCCTCTTTTCTGTGATTTATATTATTCCATTGTCTTTGGTTCCAGAAGCTTTATGTTAAATCTTGAAGTCAGGTAGTATAAATTTGAAAACATTTCTTTTCAATGTTTTTCTAATGTAGGGCCTTTGAATTCCCATGAAACTTTTATAATCGTTTTTTGTAATATAAAAATTATCCTGCTGGAATTCTGATTGGAAGTTTATTGAATCTGTACATTAATTAAACAGGAGGTGAAATTTTAACACCATTGGGTTCCCAATCTATTAATATCAAATGCTTCCCCTTGTATTTAGGTGTTCTTCAATTTCCCTTAGTAATATTTTGTAGATTTTTAAAATTTTATACTTGTATATTTTTTGTTAAAGTTATTTCTAAGCATGTTTGTGATTTTGATGTTTTTATAAATGTTATTTTTTTAAAAATTCATTCCCTCTTGCTTGTTGCTAGTGTGTAGAAATACAATCGACTTATAGCATGACCTTGAATATTATGACCTTTCTTAATTTACTTCTTAACTACATTGGGTTGACTTTTGTATATGTTGTGAGGTGGAATAACAACTACAGTAATGTGCATAGAGGGTCACTAGTTTAAAAACATGTATTTATCTTTCTCTCCTGATGTGCACTTCTAACTTTGCAAAAGCAACTATCTTATATATGTGAGGCATTTCTATACATTTTATTCTCTTGCTTTAGTATTTGTTTCTTTTTGTGAAAACACCATACTGTCTTTATGTAGATTTCTAGTAAGTCTTGACATCTGATAGAGTAAGGACACCAGCTGTTATCTTCTACTACAGATTTTTTGGCATTTTAAATTTTTTTTTGTAGTTTCCTATAAATTTTAGCATTATTATGTCAATTTTCACAAAGACATAAGTGCATAAACATCTTGAGATTTTGTTTTCAATTGAAAATATACATAAAGGGGAAATGAAATCTTCACAACATAAATGATTGCAATGGCGTTCATGAACATGGTCTATTTATTCAGATATCCTTTTTCCCATTAATGTCTTATTATTTTATGTGTAAAATTTGTCACATTTTTGATATATTAAATCTTAGGTTTTTTAATATTAAATAGTGTTATTTATCTAACATTATTTTTGAATTATTTTGGACTAATGAATGGACAAGTTTACTGAATTCATTTTTTTCTAATATTTTAATCTGCATTCTTTTGAATTTCCTCTGTATACAAGCAGATCAAATGCAAATAATATCAATCATAATTCTTCCTTCCATTCCTCTCTAATTCTTAAATATTTTCTTTTTGTTACCTTAATACCTGGCTAGTGTCAACAATGCAGTGTTTAGTAAGACTGGTGAGTATCAGACATTGTTGTCCTAGTTCCAATCACCAGATGAAATATTTTAGCAGTTCATAATTAACACATCATATATGTTTTAGTTTCTTTTTCCAAAATATTTCCTATAGATTAATAAAGTTTTATTTTACTTCTAATTTGCTAAGAGGTTCATAAATTCATTTTAATTAAAAAAATACATATATTGTGTTGTTATACTGATTTCTTCAGTATAGATATCTGAAAGGGCTCATCAGATTCCACAATGCCTTCTCACTGAAAGCTTTAATTAAAAGACAAAGCCCACACCAGTTAGAACGGCAATCATTAAAAAGTCAGGAAACAACAGGTGCTGGAGAGGATGTGGAGAAATAGGAACACTTTTACACTGTTGGTAGGATTGTAAACTGGCTCAACCATTGTGGAAAACAGTATGGCAATTCCTCAAGGATCTAGAACTAGAAATATCATATGACCCAGCCATCCCATTACTGGGTATATACCCAAAGGATTGTAAATCATGCTGCTATAAAGACACATGCACACATGTGTTTATTGTGGCACTATTCACAATAGCAAAGACTTGGAATTAACTCAAATGTCCATCAGTGACAGACTGGATTAAGAAAATGTGGCACATATACACCATGGAATACTATGCAGCCATAAAAAAGGATGAGTTCGTGTCCTTTGTAGGGACATGGATGCAGCTGGAAACCATCATTCTCAGCAAACTATCGCAAGAACAGAAAACAAACACCGCATGTTCTCACTCATAGGTGGGAATTGAACAATGAGATCACTTGGACTCTGGAAGGAAACCATCACACACCGGGGCCTATTATGGGGACGGGGGAGGGGGAAGGGATGGCATTGGGAGTTAGACCTGATGTAAATGATGAGTTGATGGGTGCTGAAGAGTGATGGGTGCAGCACACCAACATGGCACAAGTATACATATGTAACAAATCTGCACGTTGTGCACATGTACCCTGGAACTTAAAGTATAATTAAAAAAAAAAAAAAAAGAAAAAGGCAAAGCTATGGTGCATAAAAAGCGCAGAGAATTCTAACATCTATCAAAGGTCTGAAAGACATTTCCCAGCACAAGCTCCCCCTGGGTCCAAGCTATGCACACATAGACCATGCTGACTCACTAGCTTGAACTGACAAAACCTGTGCAAGAAGTCCTGATTTGGGAGAGCTCACCAAAAAAAAAACCAAAAGACAAAAAACAAAAAAAAAAAAACAAAAAAACCCTCAGCAATTCTATGAGCATGAAATAGAGTGTCCCTCAAATATCTTTCCTGTAAAATCTATAATAATTGTTGTAGTCAAATTAAAACAGAATTCACAACATTATTTGGGAATGACTCCTACATTTTATATTCTAGGAAAGTATGAGTATATAAATATTATTTATTCCCTAAGAATTGTTAAAACTCACTGATACACATATCCAAGTATGGAGTTGTTTTGTGAACATAATTTTATTTACACATTCAGTCTCTTTAAGCTATATATTCATTCTTAGTTTCCTTTTAATTTGAAATTGTATTTTATTGACAAAACTGTTCATATCCTTTTATAAATTTTTAATGTTTGCAGAATAAGAGTACCCACTTTTTATTTCTGATATTGACAATGTTTGCTCTTTTTAAAATGAATTATTCTTTCTTGAGACTTATCTATTTTTTCTTTTCCAAGAAAACATCCTTTGTATTTTCTAACTTTCTCTACTTATTTTTTTCCTACTTTCATTTATTTTAAACTTTATGATGGTTTACTTCTGCTTCTTTATGTTCAATTTGCTGGTTCCTTTTAAACTTTTTGAAATTAATCCTTACAATTTTATGATTAACTTATCTGGTTACCTCATGTATATGCTTAGTAACTGGTAGAATGAACAGACAACAAGCCATTTATTAACAAATGTAAAACATATGGTCTTTTTAAAATGCACTATTGTGTATAGTAGTGAAATGAAACTAGGGATTAATTAAAAATAAAAATATAATTTTTAAATACATCTTTCAAGAGTAAACAACATAATTTTAAATAACCTATGAGTCACACTAAAATATAAAAAATCCAGAGAACAAAGTAGTAATTACAATATAATATACCACATTTTTTGTGTGTACAGAAAAAAAGTGTAGCTCTGAGTACACACATGGGCACTTACCAAGCACATGAGAAGACCAAATGCAAATTCAATATACAAGTAATAGAAGCAGAGAAATAGTATATCTAGATAATGGAGTTACTACAAATAAACATTGATATAATTATGGTTGGTTATAGCAAATAGTATTACCAGAGGCAAAGACAATGTTTTCACAATAATAAAAAAAAATTATGTAACATTAGTAACAATCACTAAAATTAAAGCTTGGGAAACCAATAGGCACTGTTTTAGTGATTTTACCATGCTTGTCTTAGAAACTGATTGAATCTGATAGGATCATTTGAGCCCAAGAGTTCTAGGTTACAGTGAGCTATGATTACACCTCTGCACTCCAATCTGGACAGCAGGACAAGACTCAAGACCTTGTCTCAAAAAATAAAATGAAATACTTCTACTGTTATTAATAGTAATTTTCCTGCCTCTGAACTTTTCCTGTTCCAAGTCACAATTTACACTACTATCTAATATATTATCTGAAACAAAAGTTATCTTTTTACTCTTGCCATAAAAATACTTTCATCATTTATAAAATAAATCAAAGCACCCTTATATAACATTAAAATCTTTCCCAGTATGGTCCCATCTCCATTTCCAGGTTTATCTGTCACTGGAACCACCAGTTTTCTCCTGGTTCCATCCATGAGAGATTCCAAAACATTGAGCATATCCTATATTATTTTTGCTTATACAATTTTTGCTTTGGCACAAACTAGAATACTTACCAATACTTTTAAAGTTATGAAAAGCTTTCTGTATTGAAAGAAAGCATGAAAAAAATATGATGGAAATACATCCAAAGGACATAGAGCCAATATGAAAATATTCTCACTGGCTAAAGCTAGAAGGGAGAAAGAAAAAAAATAGGAAGAATAAAAGAGAAAGAAAGAGAAAGGAAAGAAAGAAAGAAAGAAAGAAAGAAAGAAAGAAAGAAAGAAAGAAAGAAAGAAAGAAAGAAGGAGAAAGAAAGAGAGAAAGAGAGAAAGAAAGAAAGAAAAAGAAAGAAAGAAAAGAAAGAAAGAAAGAGAGAAAGAAAGAGAGAAAGAAAGAAAAAGAAAGAAAGAAAGAAAGAGAAAGAAAGAAAGAAAGAAAAGAAAGAAAGAGAGAAAGAAAGAAAGGAAGGAAGGAAGGAAGGAAGGAAGGAAGGAAGGAAGGAAAGGAAAGGAAAGAAAGAAAAAAGAAAGAGAGATGGAGGGAGCAAGTTGGGAAGGGGAGGGGAAGGAATGGAGGGAGGGGGAGAGAGAGAGAAAGGGAAAGAAAGAAAAAAGAAAGAAAGTGAGAAAGAAATGAAAGAAAGAAAGGAAGAAAAGAAAGAAAGAAAAAAGAAAGAAGGAAAGAAGGAAAGAAAGAAAGGAAAGAAAGAGAAAGAAAGAAAGAAAAGAAAGAAAGAAAAGAAAAAGCAAGCAGGTGAGAAAGGAAGGCAGGCAGGAAGGAAGGAGGCAGGGAAGGAAGGAGGCAAGGAGTGAAAGAAGGAGGAAGGAAAGAAAGAAAGGAAAAAATAAAGGAAAAAAGTTGGATTAAAATCCAGAGTATAAAACAAATAATCATAAGTCTATCTTGACATAAATAAATAAACAAATAAATGCAATGACTAGATAAATCTTGCACGCAGAAAAATGTGATTAAGTTATTTCTCCCTCAAGGAGATTGAACATAACTCTCACCCCTTAAGTTTGATCTGTGCTGTGTGACTTTCTTGCAAATAGTATAGTAATTACAATGTATAAACTTAGCAAACTCTACCTCAGCCACCTGATGATGTATAATGATGGGGTAAAACTAGCATTTTACCTTCGAAGTCTTCCTATAAATAACTTACAACTCCAGTTTAATCATGAGAATAATATTAGACAAATCCAAGTTGGTTTACCATTTGTGCCATTCCATAACATATGTGACCAATACTCATCAGAACAGTCAAAGTCATCAAGAACACTGACAGTCTGAGAAACTGTTACATTACAGAGGCTAAGGAAACATGACAACTAAATGTAATGTGGTATACTTGATGGGCTCCTGAAGCAAAAAAAAAAAAAAAAGACATGGGAGGAAGTTGATAAAATCTGAATAAAGCATGGGATTTATTTAGTAATAATATATTAATACTAGTTGAGTCGTTTTGACAAATATAATATAATCAAGAAGGATAATAACAATTGGAATACCTGTGCACAAGGTATGTGGGGATTTCCCAAACTATATTCTTTTCTATAAATCTAAAATTTTTCTAAAGTAATAAAGTTATTTAAAAAAAGACTTAGTGCCGATTAACATTCCTATGACAAAGTTTTCATAATTATTTTGACAGAAATGCATACAAATTTATAGGGATATGAAAGTATTTGAATTATATTGTGTAAGAGTAAAGTCATTGAAATATTAAATGAAGAGAATGACGTAATCACAAATATTTTAAAAGAACAGTTTTCAAAGGTCAGATTCATCGTTTACCTCCCAGAAACCTCATGTCAGACGGAAACATTTCCTTTTGTTGCAATTGCTTGCTTCTTCTACATCTCCTTGGCAGTCATTTATTCAACTTTGTTTCACAGTTATTTTATTTAATAATTCATAAATACACTTTCTGTGCTATATGTTGGTCATGAAGAGTGAATCTTGTGATCCCTGACCTCAAATTTTTAGAGGTGAATATAAGAGTAGGTAAACAATATTATACAAAAGCATCATTGACAATCTACAAAACACAATCATAGTGTAGGGAAAAGAATTTTTTTCTTCAGAAAAAAATGTTTTTTTGGGTTGAGATTAAGACATTAATAGGAGTGAAGAATGTTGCAGGAAAGGGCTGAGTATTTTTATGTTCTTTGTGATTGAAAAATAATAGCAGGTCTTGATTTCTCCTGATTACAAATAATATATTCATATTATAGAACATTAAATGCAAACACAGATGAAAAATGGATAACTATGTCACCCAAATATAAACATTTTATATTGACTCATATATTTATAATATTGTTCTATTTATTTTTAGCAAAATGAGTTGTAACATGCACACATATTTGCTATTTCCTAACTTTTTTTCATATTGCAATGTATTGCAACAATTTCTATGCCATTAAAAATAATCAACACAAGGAAGTATGGGCAAAGGTGATATTATGGGCAAAAGCCAAAATATATATTGGAGCGTTATTTACTCTGAAAATAAAAAGTAATTAATTGTCAGTGGATAAGACAAGGCTAAGAGAAAAATAAGAGTAAAAATATGAGAATGGTAATGCAGGTTTTGTCATGAGACTCTCATATCTATTAGTGAAATGTTGACAAACTTCAGATATGAGGAATCATTGGAGAATGTAGGCTAGCAATGTCGCATTATTGTACTTTTATATTTCCTCCTCGGCTGAATTGAAATTATATAACATTAAACAATATATATAAATTGCCGAGTGCCTAATTGCTGTATATTTCTTATACTACATATTTAAAATGATTTACAGTTAGTAAGCGCTTAATAACTATTAACTGACATCAGATTGAAATTAAATAAAGAGAAGCTCTGCCATGAAACTTTAGCTTATATGAGTCTCCTTGACCTCTGATAATAAAAATATAAATCATCTTTTGTCAACGTTTGGCCTTTAGCCATCTTTCAGTGGTTTACTTTACGTTTCCACTAAAGTTACATGTTTTTAAACAGCCAAAGAAGATATGATGCAATAAACTCCCCAGTAACCTTTAATAAATCCTGAGAATTACTTGGCATAGTAAAGATGTTTGAAGAATTTGGAAAAATAACTAGATTTAAAATAATGATATACAAAAATATTAGCAGTAAAAGCATTTATGAACAATGTTAAATAAAACTGATGGTGCCAGTTGGAATACACATTTTTCACTTGGAAACTATCCATCTACTCACACCAACAACTGAAACATCATGTTTAAGGCGTGTTCCTAGAAGTTTGGAATTCCATAGCTAGTCATTTATCATATGGACTAACCCAGCCTGTATTAGGATTTTCCAAAGAACACTAGCCCAATGAAAGGATCTTGACTTAAGAAAAGGGGGTGTTAAATTTAAGCACAACCTTTCTCACTGATTCTTGGTTCTCTCCTGTTTTGGGGCACACTGAAGATTGAATTTCCTTGCACCCTGGAGTTTGGTACTTTGGAACTTGCTTTCACAATCAGTTATAAATGGACATAATCAAGATACTTGGTTGCAAGAGTAAAACACTTCTACACTTTTGTCCTCTGGCATGGAACAAGTTTCCTGTCTTATAAGAGTCCACATAGACATCCAGGAAAAATAAACTTTTGTTCCTTTAAGCCACTGATATTACAGGGGGATTGTTATTACAGCATTATCTAGCCTCTCATAACTTACTAAAGAAGTATTACTTATTAAAAAAAAAAACACTTTTCCTTGGCTTAGGATCCAGGAACAGGTATTATTTTAATAAAACTGTTCAGGAGAGTTGGAATAATCCACCAACATTATATTGTTGAAGAATATTTGATATAATTTACACATGTGCACATTGAAAAACAAATAAGTTCATTTGGTACAAATCTTGCCTATGACAAAGTATAATGTAGAAACTGTAAGTAATTAATGTATTTGTTCCAGGGAAGATTTTGAAAAAGCAGAATATTAACAACATTGATTGCAATTGGCTTCATCTAACAAGGTTCTGCAAAAAATCGATTGCCTAGCACACAGTCACGGATACATTTTGAGAAGTCATTTCAAACGTAAGCAGTAAATGATAAAGCTTAGAAATATTTTAAACAACTTTAAACTATTTAAACTCAGAAATACTCAATATCAATTCAAGAATATGCCTGTTATAGCCATCGTAAAGACAACCTTTAAATCTACAGATAGATTAAATCAGGATTGATTGAATTATTCCAGAGTGAAGACACAATAAAGAATGTAGCATGCAGTGAAATATTTCAAATGGGCAAACTGGCACTAAAAGATTCTCCAGGCAATTTTTATATTTTCCGTGCTCCAGCCTTAAAAACTACTACCTTATTTTCTCCTTTTAAAAAAATTTATCCTTTTTAATTGACAGATAAATTTGTATATATTTACCATATACAACATGATGTTTTGAAGTGTATGTATACTTCTTGGAATGGCTAAATCAAGTTAATTGACATTTATATTACCTTAGATAAGAAACACAGTATAGGGATTTCTCAAAAAATTAAAAATTGAATACATTCCTTCTTAAAGGAACTGATTATTTTAATTGGCAAATGGTGTTTAGAAAACAAGTTATGAGTGTATTTTCATCATATGTGCTTTTTCCTCTGAACAAACTAGACACCATGATCCTCTTTTATTACATTGATTTTGTCACCTGACTTATGTCGTTTATTGTTAGCCAGATGAAGAAACCCAAGCAGACAGGCTGAGATGCTGAGATGTGGGCAAGATGTATTAGGGATGTGTTTAACACAGGGCAGGCCAATACGAAGGTATTAAATGACTATAGAAAAAAACGTAAGCAGATGGAAAAACACACAAAATTGAGAGATGAGACATGAAGGTAAAGCGAATGCAGTTCTATATGAAAAACAAGCAAGAGCAAAATGAATTCTGCTCAAAGACATGCTCATGTTGGCACTTCCTTATATTCCCAGAATTAAATGGGAAAGAAAAATCTATATACAATTGCTACTATATTTTAATAAATTTGACTCCTAACTTCTCATTCAGTCTTTTTTACTTTAATCCTTCTTCCTTTAAAAACTGAGTATTAAAAAAATAAAAAGAATGAGTGTGACAATTCTACTTCAACTAAACTTTTCAAGTTCATACAAGCTATGAAAAAAAAGCAGAAATAAATGCATAATAAAATATAAACAAATTTTGTAGAGAGGTATTTATGGCCAGAAAGCATTTTGCAATTAAGAAAAAAGTTATCAAATACAGCCTGGGCGACACAGCGAGACTCCATCTCAAAAAAAAAAAAAAAAGGAAAACAAAAAGAAAAAAGTTATCAAATAAATAACATTAAGTTATTATGTCATTCATTGATTCAGTCAACATTTATTAAGCACCTATTATATTTTAGTCATTTTTCTATATACTGGAAATACATTAACAGATAATCTCTCACCTAATTGGAAGTTTTAGTTGTCAGGTGGGTGATAAATCAGTATGTTATTATCTTTGTTTATATTAAATGCTTTGTGTTAAAACCAAACAGAAATGAAGAATGAATAAACAATTTTTCAAAGAGTGATCATAGAAGCTTAAGTAATAAAAGGATGTGAAAGGATAAGCTATATGCATATCTAAGAGAAGAATTTTCAGACAGAAATAACAGGCTATCCAGGACAATGGTGGTGTATATCACAAACAGCAAAGAGGCTGGAGTCCAGGGAGACACGGGAAGGACAGTAGAAGCTCAGATCAGAGTAGTAACAGGGAGCCAGATCAGAAAGTGTCTAAATTAAACTGGGACTTTGACTTTAACTCCAAGAGCAAAAGGAGCCATTAGAGAGTATGGGACAATGAAATGAAATGATCAGCTTTTGGGTTTACAAGAGCACTACCGCCACTGGATAGGAAGACAAGGGCAGAAGCAAGAAAACTAAGTAGGAAGCTATTGCAATAATTCATAAGAGAGAAGAATTGCCTTTATCCAGGTGCTATTAGAGGAGATAATATAAATGCTGAATTAATGTGGATGTTAAGCCTTCAGGGCTTACAGATGGAGTTGAACAGCATATGAGAAGAAATAGTAATGTTAAAAATGCCTTAAATATTTTAGCATAAGTAGTTATCAGGCTAAAATGAAAGAAGACTTTAAAAGAGTTATATGTTTCATGTAGAAGGACTAGAATTTCTCTTTTAAACATATTAAACCAATGTAGAAATGCTAAGAATACAATTATTATTTTTCTGGATTTCAAGAAACTATTTGGAGAAAAACATTTGGATACTGTCAGCTGTCAACATATGGATATTTATAAATTAATGAAACTCGATAAGATTACCTAGGAAGTATGTGGAGAATAAGTAATGGAAAAGGAAGATGGGGTAGAAGAACAGGAATGAAAAGTGTGGGAGATTGGAGGAAGAATAGAAGGATCAAGTGGAGGAAAATAAGCAGACCTAAAGCTCAGAGTGGGTCATACGAACATTTAGAAAACATGGAGAATAAGAGAAGTCAGTCAGAAAGACTAGGAGGAGGGCCAGTGAGGAGGGAAAAAAAAAAAAAATTCAGTAGTAGGGAAATACTCCAAGTGTTTCCTGTATTAATACTGCCATTTTAAGCTGGATCAGAAATGAGCATTGGCTATTGGATTTAGCAATGTTGAGGTCATGTGCAGGGTCAGTAGGAGGGGTAGTGAAAATATTGGAAATGGTATTTGAAATAGTATTTGAAATGGGATCAAGGGGACATAACAGATTAAAATCAGAAAGCAAGTACAGTAAACTTTGGAGTTGAGCTATATAGGAAAGCATAGAAAAGAGATGATAGCTAGAAGGAAATATAAGCTTTTATTAAAATAATATTTTTTATTAAAATGTTTTTTATTTAAATATGAAAGTTCAAGTATCTTTATATTCTACACTTGATCTTAGCCAAAAGGCCGAGAAGCGGTTATTTATACCCTAATGGAAATAATCAAGTTTAATGAGAATGTTACTAATGCAAGAGAAAGGAAGAATATTGGTTTGAATTTCCTCATTTAGGTGAGAGATAATTAACAGGTTCAAACTAGATTCCGATACATTAGGATTACAGATAAAAGCAAATTAAGGTCAGGGTCGGGGTCAATGAAGTTAGAGGTAGAGTTAGAAAGATAACCAGAATAATTTGTCTTTGCTAAGAACATGGAAGGTCAAAAGCTAAATATATGATATAGGTCACGCAGTGAGTTTATGATACAGTGAAATTCAAGGAGGATACCTTCTGATTGCTTCTGTTTTTCAGGGAAATAGGATAAAAAATATCATCTAGAGTGAGAATGGTATTGAAGTGAATGAACTAGATAAATAACCTTAGATTTCTGGGCAGGATATATAAGGTCTCAAGTGAGATTGGTGTTCATGATTTAAATGGAAGCCTATTAATTGTTTCGGGGCCCTTATCCACCTGCAAAAGTATAGTAGTGAAATAAATAGAGACTGAGAGACTGGCCTATTTGACATAATAAGAGTATAAAATAGGTAGTGAGAGACAAGGGATGCATAACATATACAACAGGAATAAGGACAATTGGCCATACAATTTATATGCTGAGCAAGAAAAAAGTTAGTACCAGAAAGTGAATAAATCAGTGAAAGGGCAATAGGATCAATGCCTGTGGGCACAGATAATATTTTTAAAATATAATGACTAGTAGAGCATAGGTACCAACGAAGTAAAACTAGGTACACACTTGGGAGGCTGAGGCAGGAGAATCGCTTCAACCTGGGAGGCAGAGGTTGCAGTGAACCGAGATATCCTGATTGCACTCCGGCCTAGATGACAGAGCAGCAAGACTCTGTGTCAAAAAAAAAAAAAAAAAAAAAAAAAAAAACCAACTAGCTACACAACAAGTCAGAACTCACTGACCACAAACAATTGGTCTTCATACTGGAAATTTCCAGTTGGTATCAGAAATAGTTGTAGATACTGCTAGAGTTGTTAATGTGTTGAAGTTGGAATACTAAAAAGGCTTTTGCGAACAGAGAGAAAATGTTCTTCAAGGTATAGGATGCTTCAAATTGAGATTGTGTTTATTAAAGATAGCTGTCATAGTGGATTGCAGAGAGAGGTCAAAGTATAAGTTCACTAGAGGAGAGATTAGCGCAAAAAACAAAGTGTATGGCATATGGGGTGATCAACTATGTGAAAACAGATATAACCAAGAATTAAAATAAGAATGGAACAATTTCCCAAGAGTTTAAATCTGTAAGGATTATCAGAAAGAGCCATAGAGATCTATAGATGACTATGACATGGAGCATTATCAAGTGGCATTGTCTAATACATATGCTTCAGAAGCTCCAGATTTAGGGGAAGATGGAAAGCACAATGTTCTAATAGGGGTGATAAGAAACAAGTAGAAATGCCAATCCAACTTCTATCCCAAGATATAAGACATAAGAGAAAACTTCTGCAACTTGAGAAATCTATAGGAGAAGTAGAATTTTTCAAAGAGATTTAGATTTAAGATAGAGAAAGAAGGTAAAAGGAAAAACTGAGAGATACATTGAGAACATAAACAATAGAACAGGAGGTGTTGGAGAGTGGGTCAGAAAAAAAAGAACGCAAAACCTTCTGGAAATGTTGTTGAGCTGATCTTAGAATCCTGCATTTATTGTGGATTTGACAGGATATCTTTGGTGACCTCAAGGCTCATAGATGATTTGAGGCTGTGAAATTTGTGAGAGAGAGGGTGAGCATTGTTGCCAAAAGCTCTTAGTCCTGTGGAACTCTGTCGTCATGACTGCTAATAAAAAAATGGGGCAAAAGATAGACGTTTTTTCAAGAATAAATAATAATCTGGTTTATATTTTGCTTTATGGAAATGGATTGACAGGTATACTACAAATAGTGAAGCCATGAAGCTGATAATTTACTTTTAGTCCTAGAGAAAAGACCATTTTTTGAGATTGTATGTCATTAATAAAGTTTTAATGTATGTACTCACTTGCTTATCCTTTGTCCTTAAACCATCATTTGCCTAAATTTTGTTCATATATAACTAAACACAAAGTTTTCAAAAATGTACCCTATTCTACACAAAAAAACTTTTATATTAGCCTGGTCTTTCTGTCCAGTATTCCTTTTGTTTGGTTTAGAACGATCTATTGTCAGAGGCATTTGAAACGGAGTGGCTACATCTTGAATAGGGGTTAAGTAAAATGAGGTTGAGACCTACTAGGCTGCATTCCCAAGAGGTTAAGCATTCTTAGTCACAGGATGAGATAGGATGTCAGCACAAATACAAGTCACAAAGATCTTGCTGACAAAACAGGATGCAGTAAAGAAGCCAGCCAAAACTCACCAAAACCAAGATGGTGACAAAAGTGACCTCTAGTCATCCTCACTTCTCATTATACCCTAATTATAATATATTGGCAAGTTAAAAGACAGTACCACCAGTGCCATTACAGTTTACAAACGACATGGCAGTATCAGGAAGTTACCCTACATGGTCTAAAAAAGAAGAGGAACACTCAGTTATGGAATTGCCCCACCACCCTTTCCTGGAAAATTCATGAAAAATCCACCCCTTGTTTATCATGTAATCAATAAATAACCATAAGTGTACTTGGTCAAGCAGTCTAGCCCGCTGCTCTGCTCACAGAGTAGCCATTCTTTTATTCTTTTACTTTCTTAATAAAGTTGTTTTCAATTTATGGACTCGCACCAAATTCTTTCCTGAGTGAGGTTCAAGAACTCTCTCGTGGAGTTTGGATTGGGGCTCCTTTCCAGTAACACTATGACTGATTTTACCAAGATTGACACAATGAACGTGAAATTTAAAAGTATTTTAAAATGTTATTTAAGTTGTAAAAATTGACAGAGGTGATGGTTTCACAACACTGTGAATGTTTAATGCCACTACATTTTACAGTTAAAAATGCTTAAAACGGTTCATTTTATATTATGTACATTTTATTGCAAAATGTTTTTAAGACATTGTATATACTTGTTTCATTATAAATGAAAATATGTCTTTGAAAAAGGTGCAAGAAAATCAGTTGAAGGTTATTTAATCCACTGAATACTCTAAAATATGTGCTAAAGTGCATCCATAAGTTTTATTTCAACTGTTACATACATTTGTTTGAAAATAATTTCTTCTGTCAATGACATCAAGTCTCATGACTCTCTTCAACCCAGAAATCCACCTATGCCCTAACCAAATTACATGAAAATTATAAAAGTACTTCAAATTCAGTAGGTTTCCAACTGGATTTATTATTTCTTTTGTCAAACATCTTTTTCTTCCCTGTTCATTAACTCAGTTGGAAACACTCTCTTCCTTCCAAAAATATAGTCAAAAGTTTTCATTATATGTTGATGGGTTATATATTAGTGAAGACTTTTAACTTCTTCTATATAAGGGACCCCTTTGCACATGATCTAGCTGCTGTCATCTTTTTGAGGAAGTGTATCACATTGATATCAGTTGTCTGAAAATACAATTCACAGCATGATACATTTTTTTTCTCCACGACTTTTAAGGAATCCTCAATAGTTAGATAATATATCTCATATATCTTAATATTAAAATAATACATGTTCTGGCTTCCATATGTTTTGCCAGTATTATGACCTAGTTAATTGTACTTAATTTCTTTTGTCCTAACCATGCTAATCCAACTGACATTTTAAGAAATGTCTTTTAAAGACAACAACAAAACAACAACAACGACAACAACAAACTGCTCTTTTGTGTCCTCTTGGTTTGGAACGGCCATCTATGTGGTTACTGCTTACTGAAACATCCTTCATTCTTAAAACAGTGATTAAGATATGACTTTTCACAAAATCTGGCTGGATTCAAGTATTGGCTTTTCTGTTTACTTACCGTGAAAAGGAAAAAAATATTATTACTATTTAAAAGGGCTGTTGTGAGCGTCAAGTAACTAAATACACGGACATTTAATGTCTGGCATATCGTAAAGACACAGCTATTGTTTCTGTTGCTACTTTTTTGTTACTATTATTATTGTTAACATTTAAATACTGTTCTTTCTTAAGGCTTTCCAGCCCCCTAATATGAAAATATGTTTCAATAGCATTTTCTGGTGTTTATATAAAGTATAGATTTCATTATAGAATACTTATTTAATAGATTTTAATAATGTCTGTCATACAATTTAACATTTCTGAAGTTGGAATGCATCTTCTTATGGATAGCATTTTACAAACCTGCATTGGCATACACTGAGAACCAAAAAGATTTGCATTTGAGTCACCTAAGGACAAAATAAACCTGAGACAACTTTCATTAAATTCTCTGCTTGAGGCTTTTGGACCACACTAGCAGTGTGAATTCAGATTACAAACCTTGAAAGATAATGCCTGGTGATTTAAATCATCTGGGAAAGTTTTACTTCTTCCGCCAAGTATCAGGGTAGAGGCTTGTTTGTTAATTTGCTGTCCTTTCTCGTAGTTTAAGGTCTTGTTTACATTTCCCTTTTGTGGAAAGGGAAATGTAAACAATGGGTAATATATAGCAACAGTTAATCTATAACCTTTTGTGGATTACTCTCAAAGGGGAGTCTCCTATATAGTTTGCACATGTCCAGCATTTTTTTTATTTTCTGAAGTATATGAAAGTACATAAAATAATGACACATTTTAAAATCCATTGCATTTTGTTTTGATGAAATATTAAGATGAGCATTATATAATATTTAATATTTATAGATCAAAATAATCTTGAATTTGTTCATGTGTATTATCCCTTTAAATGTGTTTTATCCCTCGTAACCTTTTAATATATCCCCTGCTCCACAAATTTTTGCCAAATGCTTTGTATGCAGAAGATGTTATATAAAGATTAGCATCAAATTGTGAATAACATATATTTACTTTGTATAAAGGAACTGTAGTAAAATTTATTTATAGTGATGTAATATATAGGGTAAATACTTTGCTGAATTCATAATATAAAAAGTGTTAAATTTTGCACATATTAGATTGTTATCTACATTATAGTTTCAACATTTGGGATTAATATATAATTATATATCTATAGGTATAGTTTTTAGAAGATAAGTAGACACAAAGAAGAAAGTATCTCATAAGGGCAATGATAACGGGTAAACTAGTCAAGATGGTTTTTATTTTTGCATTACCCTTTCTTCTACATATAATTTTTACATAATATTTATAGATAATATTGTAGAATTGGGCTGTATTGAATTTAAAATTTGTTTATAAGAAAAGTACTTTGCAGCACAACATGGTACTAGTGCATAAATTGCTACTGTGAAAAGTTGTAGTATGAGGACATTATATAAATAATCTAAAACAACATATCTTTTGCAAACTTGATCACCTCTTTGAATGGTCCGTATTCAATAAACATATCTACTTAGTATCAATTTATTTTGAAAATGAAAACCAAGTAGTCCTCATTAAGCTTGAAAGATGGAGTCAAATTTACAGTACATTGGGTCTATAATTAAAAAGTGAAACTTGAATAAAAAAGTAAAAAATAATGCTAAATCTTTCCATGCCATTTTTTTTCTGTAAAGGACTTCAAAACCCACAAATAAACCCTTTGTTTAACACCTGAAATAATTTATTAAAATCAATTCCTATTTGCCTTACTGAGTGTTCAGTGAATTTACGTAAAACAACTTCTGAAAACATTGAAACCTCTGTTTTCAAGTAAAGTTTTTAATGACAGGTTTAACTCAGTTACCAGTACTTTTGACCAAAAATTGTCAAATGTAGGTATGAACCCTGAATCTGATGTATTTCAATATATTAAAAAGTATTTCTGTCAACTTTTCTTGAAAACAA
This sequence comes from Theropithecus gelada, assembly GCF_003255815.1. Taxonomy (NCBI): domain Eukaryota; kingdom Metazoa; phylum Chordata; class Mammalia; order Primates; family Cercopithecidae; genus Theropithecus; species Theropithecus gelada. The sequence continues at coordinate 124,698,011 of NC_037669.1, forward strand.
ACAGCTCCTAAGTCCCAGAGGTTTACAAGAACAGATAAATGCCATTTGTTGTTATTTATTTCTATCCCGTGGATGTATGTGTCAGCTACAACACTGCTTGTCTCTGCTTGCAATGGTTCTGCTGTTTTCCACATATCTTCTCATTCTGGGGCCCAAGGTGATTTCATAACTCTTATCTGAGTCATTTTTTTTTTTTTCATGGTAGAGGGCATAAGCAAGAAGCTGAAGCAAATCATGCGAAAGATTTTAAAGTTCTTCATATGTGTCAAACCTTCTTTGATGATCATGACGAAACTAAGTTATATGGTCAAGCCTTATTATGAGAGAGAGAAATATACTCCAGCTACAAGGAGGCTTGGAAAGGCAAGAGGTAAGCGTGTGATAATGAGTCATATATATATATATATATATATACACATATATATTCATATATATATACACACACACACACACATATACATATATATATATATATATTTTTTTTTTTTTTTGAGATGAAGTCTTGCTTTGTCACCCAGGCTCTGGAGTGCGGTGGCGCAATCTCAGCTCACTGCAACTCTGCCTCCCGGGTTCATGCCATTCTCCCGCCTCAGCCTCCCGAGTAGCTGGGACTACAGGCGCCCGCCACCACGCCTGGCTAATTTTTTTGTATTTTTAATAGAGACGAGGTTTCACCGCGTTAGCCAGGATGGTCTCCATCTCCTGACCTAGTGATCCACCCGCCTCGGCCTTCCAAAGTGCTGGGATTACAGGCGTGACCCACCGCGCCCGGCCAATGATTCAAATTTCTAAAAAAAAAAAAAAAAAAAAGGTGTTTTAACTTTACATTTGCATACATAGACGAATATGGAAAAAAATACATTACTGTCTTCAATTAAATATTTCATAATTAGATTTTTCTCTAAATTCTTTCACATAAATCTAGATAAAGTATTAAAGACATTAAGTTCTTTAAAAGTAGTTTTATTACAGAAATTCTGGTAAGTACTCGGTTGAATTACTCCTTTAAGTGTACTGTTTTTCATATCACTGTGAAGGTGAACCACTAAATAGTTAAGGATAATTGTGATACATCTGTCTTCTCTAGACAGTTTTTTTGATATCTAAAATTGAGAGCAATATAGCATTTTATCTATGCTTATAGTAATCATTCAAATATTAATGCATTTATAAAGATATAGAAAAGAGCATTATCTTAGCCTTATGTCACTAAATTGAGCAGAGAATAAAAGTCTATAATGGCTGAGACCACTTAGGAATTCAGAACAATGAAAATTAATAAAAATTAAAGTCTAGAATGTGATTTATGAATTATTTTTGTTTTCTTTCTTTCACACACACACACACACAAAATAAGTTTACATTCTGTACTTTCTTTAATCTAATGAAGCTTCTCAGTTCAACAGACAATACCATTTATAATGATGCAATGAGAGTTGAATGCACGGAAAAGACAAAAAAGATGGCATCTCAAGAACTTCATGAGCCGTACACAGTGAGGGGATTCCAAACCCCATTTCTAGTGATCGCTATGCACTGTGAACTGATGCACTATTAGATTTACTGAGCCACACTGAGGTGTTTATTTGTAAGCTGGAAAATGACAAAATAGAATGCATTCTGAATTCTAAGATGTTCTTACATTTTTAAAGCATTTGATTGTGGGGACCCGAGTTGGAAATTATCCTGTACATTGACAGAAAGAATTGAATAGTCAAAGAATTGAATGGTCCCACCCAAAATACCAATAGCTTCCTTGCTGGGAATCATTGAACCAGGAGAACAATTTTTCAACTTTTTTTGTTAACTATAAATTTTATCTAAAGATTTTTTCTAAAAGACTTATGCAGCAGAATGTATTTTAAAGCTTATATATCAAAATATTGAATCATCTCTAGATAGAGGTATAATATATATTTTTCTTTGTGACTGTTTTCTGAAAATTATGATGATTTTATTTGCTTGATTACACAGATTTGTCTTTTCTATTTTAATATTTTCCACTTCTCTTTTATATATTTGTTCTTTTAAAATATGGCAGGATGTTATTTCCTCTTCTGAGGTAGTTTGAATTTCACTGAATGCTTGTGCTGGATAGAACAAGCAAATGACCAGCTGCTCCGACTTTTATTTTCATACTCATATATATTCAAATTTTCTGAAGCAAATAACTGAAATTCAATTTTTGAGAAGACCCCCACATATGACAACTCCAAATTATTATCTTGGTGACTGTTTTAAGATAGCAATTTCTAAGATTGGCAACCAAAATCTTCCTTATTAGAATTTAAAATAGTTTTGTTATTATTTAAGATTTACGTAAAAGAGGGTGAAGGTCATACATGCCATATATCTCTACATTAAACAAATAAACAGAGAAATTAAACCCCTTTTCTAGTTTAAGAGACTACCTAAATCTTGACAAAGGTGAGAGAAAAAAAATCATATTAAAAACATTACAAAATGAAAAATTATATGAGTGGAATGATCTTCTTAGAAAGTAAATTTATGCAATGATAATTGGATACATACATTTTCCCACAGGGCTATACATGGAGATTTTCATTATGCTGCTTGTGTGTTTGTAGAAATATGAAGAACACACAGTTTCTACCTCTAGAACAATGGATAAGTAGAAAATGACTGGCACTGTGGGATTCTATGTGATAGTTAAAGTCAACGATTGACATATACTTAAAATGAAACTAATAGATTTGGAAAAGATAGTGGTAATAAAAACAAAAAGTTATAAATAACTTAAGAACATCAGAACAACATGCTTGTGTAAGCTCTTCATGCACACAGAAAATTAGAGTACAACTTATTTTTTAAATACACACACATGTATATATACACACATACATTTGCATTTATTTGGGTGAGAAGAATTGGACTGTAAAATAAATAAACATATATATCCTCAAATATATACATACTTTAAAAAAGTGAGAGAAGTTACACAGAGTCATATGGTTAGCCTTTAACTGCCCCCCACCCCCCACCCCAGAACTCATCTTGAATTGTAATCTCCAGAATCCCCAAGTGTCAAGGAAGAGACCAGCAGGAGGTAATTGAATCATGTTTGTAGCTTCCCCATGTTGTTCTCATGATAGTGAGTCAGTTCTTATGAAATCTGATGGTTTTACAAGGGACTCTTCTCCCTTCGCTCAGCACTTCATCTTCCTGCCATCTTGTGAAAAGGTGCCTTGCTTTCTCTTTGCCTTTCGCCACGATTGTAAGTTTCCTGAGTCCTGCAGGACTGCGAGTTAAATGTCTTTCCTTTATAAATTACCCAGTCTTGGACAGTTCTTTATAGCAGTATGAATACAGACTAATACACAGAGCAATTGTTATTAACTGAGAAATTTAAAAAAAAATATAATTCTTTGCTTCTCCATCATTTATCTATCGCCATATTAATGCAGCATAACAAACCATTCCAAAACACAATGGCTCAAAACAACAAGAATTTGTTTTGTCTTGAGTCTGTGACTGGAAAATTCAGCTGGGCAATGTCTGATTTCCACATGGACTCTCTGTCATGTCTGGGTATTACCTGGCTGCTGTCTGGGGTATTATGTCTCTGGAAGTGGGCTGATTATTGCCTGGAACAACTTGTCTCTACTTCATTTTTCTCTCACATCCCTCTGGTGGAACAGCCTGGCTATGTTTCAACATTGAAGGCAAAAGTGCACCAGTCCTTTTCTAGCTTTTGCTTATACTACAAATGCTAAGATACCAAAGGTCAAAGCAAATCACATAGCTGAGCTCAGAATTAAGATATGTGTAATTATGTTATGTGCTTCATAACAGGAACTGCAAAGTGCCTTTTTAAAGTGTATACATTCAGGAGAGGCAAAGGACTAGGGCTACCAAGGCAACAAGTTTATTGAAGTCCAAAGGTTTAAAATCAAGATTTACATTTTATTGGCTGAGTGTTACAAACAAAATGAAATAAAATATTATATTTTATTTTTAAATGAAAATGACTAATTTAATTTTATGTTTCTATTTGTTTCTGCACAAAATTAGCAAAAAAAAAAAAAATACCCAGCACAACATAAATTGGAACATACATTTACAAAATACAAATAGAAAGAAATATATCCAACATAAAATTAATTTACCTGCAAAACTTTCAAGTATAAAGCTACTTAGTCATATAAGATTCATTAAAAAATACTCGACAAACAGCTGTTTTTCCATTATCTTAAGTGACTATGATTGCCAATTCAATAGCTTTTGTGTATTACCTAACGAATAGCTAGGGTCAGGAAGTAAATTTCACTCTGGTGTACAAAACATTGATAAGTATCTATGACAAGATTGACTAATTTCACAGAACATCTGGCATCGATTTTCTTAAAGTATACTGAATGGCATTTATAGTAGGAGTAAAACATTTTCTAATAAATAAAATTAGGTGAAAACAAGTCATAAATATATAAATCAGTCTAAGAAAATAAAGGCAAACAGTAATTGCAAAGTTAATTTCAGCAAGTATTCTATATTCTCCAAAGTGTACATTAATTTTTTTTATTTTATCTTATTATCGTTTATTTTATCCTAAGGTAAATCAGCCACCACTGACAGCAATGATAATTGAGTTTATAATTTATGAGTAGATGCTGATGAAACAAAATTAAATATTGGATAAAGTTCACACATGATGACATATTATAAAACAACTAAACAAAGAGAAGATAAGGAACAAAGCCATTTTTAAAAAAACTGGGTAACTTAAAAAGGCTCTTCCCTGGGCCTATCAGTTAAAAAGAAAGAAAAAACAGAGAGACTCATTCTCCATATGATAAGGGGCTTTGAATGTGAGAAAAGTAAAATCAAACGCATTATTCCAGAACCTTTGATAACAAAACAAAAGTTACAGGAATAAATATTAGTCCCTATCTAAACAATGCATATCTGAGAACTTAATTAATAATGTAAATTTAACTTATCCGGTAAATTGTTTCAAAACAATTTGGCATTCTGATAGATGTTCTTTTTAAATTAATTCTAAGGCAGTATTTAAATATGTTGGACTAGCTTTTCATAATTGAATATTAATTTAAGGGATCAATTTTTGATATGCTTAATCTCTTCAACTACTTTCTACAGAAAAATATGTGCATAAAAGACTAGTGCATAATGACATTTTGGTGCACTACTGATCACATACATGACTGTGGTCCCATAAGATAATAATTGTGCTGAAAAATTCATATGGCCTGGTTACATTGTAGACATCATAACATTGTAGTGTAAGGCACGACTGGAGTTTGTGGTGTTGCTGGTGTAAACAAACCTACTGCACTGCCAGTTTAGAAAAGGATGGTATATAGTTAACTACAGTACATTACTGGATAATGATAATAAATGACCATGTTACTGGTTTGTATATTTTTATGCTGTACTTTTTATCATTATATTAGAGTGTATTCCTTCTACTTATTAAAAAAAAAAAAAAAAAAAGTAACTGTAGAACAGTCTTGAGCAGGGCAGGTCTTCCAGAAGGTACTTGTAACAGCTCCATTTGTGTTATGGCCCCTGAAGACCTTCCAGTGACACAAGATACGGAGGTGAAAAATAGCGATATTGATAATTGTGATCCTGTGTGGGCCTAGGCTAATGTGTATGTTTGTGTCTTAGTTTTTAACAAAAAGTTGAAAATGTTAAAAATGTTAAAAACAGAAAAAGCTTATGGAATAGGGATATAAAGAAAAAATATGTTTATACAGCTGTACAATGTGTTTGTGTTTTAAGCTAAGTGTTGTTACACAAGAATTAAAGAATTGAAAGGAATTAAAAAGTTTATAAAAAAAATTACAGTAAGTGCAGGTTAATTTAATTACTCAAGAAAGAAAATTTCTAAACTGAATTTAATGTAGCCTAACTATACAATGTTTATAAAGTCTAGAGTAGGGTAGAGAAATGTCTCAGGCCTTCACATTCACTCACCACTCACTCAGTGACTCACCCAGTGCAACTACCAAGCCTGCAAGCTCCATTCTAGGTAAGTCTTTATAAAGGTGTACCATTTTTTTTTCTTTTATACTGTATTTTTAAATTATTTTATTTTCTATATGAGATAGTGTTTTCTGCTTCCCAGAATTGTTTCAAATTCCTGGGCTCAAGTAATACTCCCACCTCAAACTCCAGAGTAGCTGGGGTTATAGGCACACACCACTACATCTGTCATAGTCTTTATTTTCACTCTGCTTTCTCTAAGTTTAGATATACCAATACTTGCCATTGTGTTATAGTCGCCTACAGTATACAGTTGAGTTACGTACTGTACAGTTTGGTATCCTAGGAACAAAAGGTTGTAAGATATAGTCTAAGTAAAATCTATATTTGCCTAATGACAAAATTACTTCACAACACATTTCTCATCATTAAACAGTGCATGACCGTGCATTTATTTTCATTTTGCTATTTGAAAGTACTTACTGATTTCTCAAATGAAACAATGCAATGGTTGATTTTAGGTGTCAACTTGCCTAGGCTGTGGTGCCAAATTATTTTGTAAAACACCCAGCTAGATGTTGCTGGGAAAGTATTTTTTGATGTAATTAACATTTAAATTGGTAGACCATGAGTAAAGCAGATTACTTTCACAATGTGGTGGTCCTCATCCAAACAACGGAAAACCTTAAAAAAAATCTAGGTCCCTGTAAAGAAAGGGATTCTTCTCTGTTGCATCATAGAAACTCTGCATAAGTTTCTAGGGTTCAGACTGGAGATTGCAATATTAATTCTTGGCAGAATTTCTAGTTTACTGGCCTGTTTCTAACTTGCAAGCCCCCTCAATTGCATGAGTCAGAGGTGGTTTATTTGGCCCTTAAAGTAAATCCTCTCTCTTGTCTCTCTCCAGATTTATCTATATTTATCAATCAATCAATCAATCAATCAAATCTGTCCATACCAGGAGAACTTTAATATAAACAGGAATGTATTATCTAGGATAGTTTAATGTAGCACAATTCAAACCAAACTCTGAGGAGACATTGAAGGCGGATAAGAAAAGATATGTGAACAACCAGCTTATAAACAAACAAATAACCCCCCGAAGATCCCTTGATCCATATTTTAACAAATAGAAGTCTCCTTTGTTCTTAGGCCAAAATGATGGTAACTTACTCTTCTATCCCCAAAAATACTCAGCCAAATATCATTTATTAAATTATTAAATAATTATTCCCCTAAACTGGAGTTCCTACATAGTTTTGCATACTTTATCCAAAATATATGCAAGTGTCACTGGATGCTTTGGCTGTTGCTTTACCGGCCAAAAACTCTGTGGCCAGCAGCACCTCTGGCTGAATTTCACTTACACCCACTGGGCTTGTTCCAAACACTCAACTGACAGGCTGCGCTTGCCTCACGCTATTGGCTTAGATCCCATGTCCACTGAGGGCGAGCCAGGTGCAGAGTATTGAGGGATGTGTAAGGGAGTGAGGACAGGGTCCAGCCACTGCTCACAGCCAGGTGTTCCAGCTGCTGTGGCAGAACGGGCAGCTCCAGGTGCTGGCTCAGGTGCCAGCTGCAGCTGGACCCAGCTTACCACAACAGCTTCTGCTGCGGGCGCCAGCATCGGAAGGAGGGAAACAAGATGGCATCTGAAAACTTGGAGATGTCAGCCACCACAGGGCGCCAAGGGGTGGAGGGTGTGTTACCACTCTCTCGATCCAGCTGCCCACAGCACAGCAAACATGGAAGGGTGCATGTTTCAGCCCATTTGTGTTACAGCTGGGTCAACCACTCAGGTCCACAGCTCCTGGGCAGGCCCAGCCCTGCCACTGCTTCCCATCCCAAGAGGCAGCTACCCAATGCCAGCAGAGGGTGAGAAAGCCATAGAGTTACAGCTCTGGCTTGGGGAATACTAAAATCTGAGCTCCCTGAAGGGTTGCGCTGTTTACTCCCGCAGTCTGATCAACAGGAGCTGGTCGCTGCTTGCAGCTCAGAGAGCCGGCCAGGAACATGTTACAGCCATTTTTGTGCGGCAGTTCAGCAGGTCCTGAGTTCTTGTCTGGAGTCCAAGAACAATGCAATAACGCATACAACTGGAGGGTGAGCAAAGCAGGGAAAACTTTGTAGAGCAACACAACAGCTCCCAGCAGACAGGAGACCTGAAGTGGGTAGCTCTCACCGGCAGGCACATAGTTAAAAAGTGTCTCTGAGTCCGGCTGGGTCTGGGGGTTTTTATAGGCTTAGAATGGAAGCACTGTGTTCTGATTGGTCCATGGTGGGAGCAAGTGCTTTCTGATTGGTCCATGGGCAGATTTGGAAAAAGTACCATCTGATTGGCCAAACTGCATCAAAGAAGTTCTCACTCCAGGCAGTGTGCTCCACCAGGAACTGGCAGCCCAGATATCAGACTTCAGCTTCACTCCAGCCTGAAGGTGGGTTTTACCAGGGACCCACCCCTATCTGCCAAGGAATTTATCTGACTCCTGCTGCTATCACAAGTATCATGCTTCATGAAGTTATTGCCATAGCCCAATGTTTTACACTAGAATTAAAGAAATTTTCAGCATAATTACCTCACTCTGAACTTTATTAAAAGTTTCAACATCTTGTAGTGAATTCTGCAAAGAACAATTGAATAGGACACACTGGCAATAACTAATGATACATCTTTTTCCTCTCAAAAAATTTAACATACTAATGAAGACACAATGTCTATGCTACATCTCCATCACCCTGGGAAAAATAGGACAATACTGATGAAACAGAGGTAATCTCTAATGATATAAGAGGAAAAATTTACTTGAAATCAACAGCCTGAATCTCAGGATTAACTTTTAGTAGGGAAAATTAACAAAATGGTGATTAATTATTGAGCGATATTCTGTAAAAACTGCTAAATTTCAAAGATAAAAATTGCATGTGAAAAGGCAGAGTACATACTTGTCTCCCTTCTGATTGTGTTATTGCTTATTATTATTATTTTATTTTGTATTTTTAAAATTATGTTTTGTTTGTTTTGGTTTGATTGGTTTTCTTTGACATTAGATGTACAGCCATAAAGATGAGCAGAACAAAAGTGTAGCAATAAAATTATATAAATTTAAAAAATATGTGAACAGCAAAACACTTAAGAGATCTCTTGCAGGAGGAGAAGGTTTGTGAGGCCTAAAGCCTAATCTGACAATGAGGAAGCCCAAGCCTAACTCCATTTGTACTAAGTGTTCAGGAAATGACTGCAACAGATGCTCTGGAATGGGAGGTCAATAGGAAACTTAAATGACAGAATTATTTTCTTGTTCATTTTTTTGAAAGATAGACTTCCAAATATGTTCCTACTTTCAAATCAGTCACTCAACTACTCCACCCAGTAAAAGAATTAAAGTTTTGGCCAGACGCAGTGGCTCACACCTGAAATCCCAGCAATTTGGGAGGCTGAGGCAGGTGGATCATTTGAGCTCAGAAGTTCGAGACCAGCCTGGGCAACGGGGTGAAACCCCGTCTCTTCCAAAAATACAAAAAATTAACTGGGCATGGTGGTGCCTTCTGTAGTCCCACCTACTCAGGAGGCTGAGGTGGGAGGATTGATGGAGCTTGGGAGTGGGATGTTGCAGTGAGCAGAGATCACACTCAAGAAACCTGGGTGAGAGAGTGAGACCCCATCTCAAAAAAAAAAAAAAAAAAAAAAGTCAATGTTTTTTCTCAAGATCACACTGTCTAATGACTGGGACACAGGAGACACAACAGAGGGTGATGGTAGAGTACAGAACCTTACATTGAGTGTCCGTATGAATGATGAGAACACTGAGGAAAAATAGAAGATCCAATACGTTTTCTCAGTGAGAAAAACAAAAAAGAATCGGAAATCCTAAAATCTTCAGATGATTCAACAGCAGCACTGAAAGGAAGAAGAAAATGGAGCAATGCCTTCAAAAAGCTTAAATTAAGGAGATTTTCTTACTGATGCATACAGTGTATGCCTATTCCAATTATATATTAAGGGTAAAGTTTGAATAAGAGCATTAGTTAAAAGTCTTCATCAATAACTACTATTCACTTTTTTCAGTATATGACACTGTACTGAAATGACAAGTAAACCAGGGAAAGAAACACATAGAATACACAGAACAAAAAAACTAAAATAAAAGTCAGTGAAGGGGATTCCTTGGGCTGTGTGGAAAGGATATTCAAAATGTAGTGGTTAGGTAACAGGTATAGTGAACAACCAATTCAGAACAGTGAAATATAGAAGACTAAAAGAGGAAATTGTCCATTAGAATTAAAATGAGAGATGCTCCAAAGAAATGTACAGATTTAAATTGTTGCCATGGGATTGTTTTGCAATTAATGACAGCAAAATTGAAGATCAAAAGCAGCCGATTTTTAACTCTAGAAATAACACAAATGTACATATGAAATAATATAAATAATCAAAATTAATTGGGCTTCACAGTTGTGACCAGCACTTACAATGTCAAAATAGTGTAAGCACTGAATACCTCTATCTATCTAATGCACATTTTAACGTATTTATTTAAGGGTAAAAAGCAAAAGAGAAAGATGAGAATGTGTAGTAAGAATAGGAGAAGGAAAGCAACATCCTCATTTTTACTATTGAAATGTCAATGGATAATGCTTAAAATGACACACACACAGACATAGACACATACACATACCTATATATGCGTATAATATATATATAAACACATGTACACACATATATGCACATATATAAATTACACAGAACTATTCATGCATTATATACATACATGTTATCAAATAGAAATACAAGCATATCTTTAACTGGTCTGGAAGTAAATACAAAGAATCAGTTAAAATTGTTCCCTTGAAGGAAAGGGAAGGGAAACACAGGGTACAAGGCAGATAGCTCATTTTTTAAAATTGGCTAATTTACATTCCCTGGACAGTGTACAAAGGTTCTATTTTCTCATGAGAAAAGAGTGCAGGCTTTCTCAAAAATTATAGATCTAGCAGTTCCACTTAGTACATATCCGAGAGAAATCAGTATGTCAAAGAGATATCTGCATGCTTATGTTTACTGAGGCATTCATTATTCACAATAGCCAAGATATGAAATCAATCAAAACATGCATTAATGGATGAATGGATATAAAAAATATGGTATATATACACAGTGGAGTACTATTCAGTCTTAAAAAAGAAGGAAGTCCTGGAGACTTTATGTTAAGTGAAATAAGTCAGGCACAAAAAGACGAGTACTTCATGATTTCACTTATATATGGAATCTGAGAAAGGCAAACTCAGAAGCAAAGAGTAGAATGGTGGTTAACAGGGATTAAAGAGTAGATTGGAGAGATGTTGCTTAGATAATGCACAATTTTAGGCTAAAAAAATAAGTTCAAGAGCACTGTTGTATAGTACAGTGACTATAGTTAATAACAAGGTATTGTTTTGAAAACCACTAAGACATTAGATTTTAAGTGTTCACACAACAAATTAAGTATGTGAAGTAACGAATATGTTTATTAGCATGATTTAGCCATTCCACAGTGTATACATATATCAAAATATTATGTTGTACCTCATAAATATATCCAATTTTATTTTTAATTTAAAAATAATTAAATAAAAATAGTAGAACATAAAAATAAACATTGAGTATACAAATACATACAATAATTTTCATGAAAATATATATTACTCTCTGACTCCAATATAAAAGAAAAATGATAATTTAAATAACAAAGTGTCATAATGCAGAAAAGAATGAATGAAATGAAGAGAAATTTAAAAACCTAACGGGTTGTTGCATACATTTATTTCCTTCCCCTGCCAAAATCCCACTGAAGTGTCAATAACAACATTTTTAAAAAATGAATAAAAAACCTCCAGAGTAAAGGAAATAGGGAAGAGGGCAACAGCAAAATAAATAGGTAGATTTTGAGAAGAGGAAAAGCAATTACTAAAGTGATAACTGCTTTAAGCAAGTCTAAGAGGCTGAAAATAAAATGCATATTAATGCAGATACCAAAATAAGTAAATCTATTTGCTTGTCAAAACCCTGGAAAGATTCACAAGTTGAAGGCAAGAGGAGACATAGAAAGTCGTGGGTACACATGTAGATAAAAACAGAAGGTCTCAAACCAAATTTACTCCAGAAGGTATTAAAACCGCAGATTCTCAATCTAGCTCCACAATACCTGCTAATTCTCTTCTCCCTTTCTCAGTGTAGGATATTTACTTTTTGGAAAATGTAAGCAGAATCATTAGACTTAAGGTAAACAAAAAGTGAGAAACTTTTAACTTAAAGTCCTTTACTTTCCCCAGATTTCCCACCAATAGCAGCACAGAATTTTACTCCCCAAGTACTTTATTGAAAGTTGGTTTGCTAAAAATAAGGACAGGAATAGAGTAATTCCTGAGTGAAATAATAGTTATGGAAGAGGGCCAGTAAACGGCAACTTGTCACTTGATCATGCTAGAGTCAAATTAATCATTTAACAAGAAAGGGAATTAAGTTAAAAATGAAAGCAAAAAGAAACCAATAGAATGAAAAAAGAATGTGAAAGACAGGGGCAATATGGAGATAAAAGAATATTTTAAAAGTCTACCATTTTTATCCTCAAAGAGAAAACCAGAGATAGTGTGTTCATGAAATAAAAATGGACAACAATCAAATGGGAATGGAAAAGGAACGGGAAGTCTTAAAAATTAAAAATATTTTAGCTCCTTCAAAATCTAACATAAAAGTAGAAAAAAGTGTTCCAGAAGTAGGACAAACCCACAAAAATTAAAAATCAAAAATGAAAGTAGGGGGAGTGGGAAGAGAAAGACGATTAGAGAATCAATGCAAGAGATCCAACATTGACCAGGAGGAATTCTGGAAAGATACAGCACATCAGTAGATAGGAAGAAAGTAGATCCATTACTCTTTGCCAACTACAGCCACTTTTTACCTGAAATAACCTCTGCCGTGTCTTAATTATAAAACAGGCAACCAGTTTTTTCAGATACTATTTAAAAATATATATATATAAACAAATAAATTATAATTTTTTTCAAATTAAGTAGGATTCAATTATAAAGTTCTATTATAAAACCATAAAGTTCTATTATGTGCTTTTAAAATATATATAATATTTCAAAGCTACTGTGACAAACCCACATACACTATATGCTTCAGCCTTAATTTCTGCATTTGTAACCTTATTATCTGATGGATAAGGTTGTGTGATTTATCTCTAACCATAATAAATCCCTCCTCAAATTGTATCATTTCATCTCTTTTAAACTTAAATTTTGTCACAGAGAAGTCAGAGTGTTCTCTTTGGAGCCAGTCTCCTGGAAACATATGAAGTATAGGTAAAGGACTGTCTTTTACCAACAAAGTAGCAAAACAAACAGTCCTCTAGGAATAAAATTCCATGTTGTACCTATCGGCACCCATGTACTGCCTAAATGTTCCTATATAGCTGTTGGCTTGGCCTTTCTCTAAGGCTATTCCCAAAGTTCTTACTAACTCATATTCTGAAAGGACAATCTTCGTTAAATTTACTGGGGGTTCTTTAAAAATATTTTTTCAAATTATTTTTTCAACTTATTTTCAACTTTTGTTTCTTAAAAAATGTCTGGTGCAAAAATGGCAGACATATTTCTATATAAAATGTAAGTTGTTTCCAAATTTTCAGCACTACAAAAAATACTGGGAAAAACATTCGTTGAATATGTGTTGGTGGGCATGTCTACAAATATATCTATGGGTATATACCTGAAGTTGCAGGTTTCCAGGTTATAGGTTATATTCGGTTTAAATAAATACAGTATATACTTATTTTCAAATCATTTGTACCAAGTTACATCTTTTCTGGCAGTGTTTGGATTTCCTCCAACACATAGCCATCATTTAAAAGTATCATTTCAAATTTTTGTCAATTTGATGGTAATGAAACAATATCTCATTGTATTTTAATTTTATTTTCTTGAATTCAGGTGAGATTGAACATTTTTTCATGTGTTTGTTGCTGTTTAGGTGTTGCTTCTATAAATGTTTTTCTTTTCCTTTGCAAGGACTCTTTACATATTCTTGATAATAATCCTCTGTTAGTTATATATATTTCAAAAATCTTTCCCAATTTTGGCTTGTATTTCAAATTTTAACTAGCATCTTTGTCACATGCAAGTTTTACATTTTTATATCATTAAATTTAATCATCCATGCCCTAATGGCCAGTAATTTTAGTGGTATGAATATATTCTGCTATACTTTTTCTAAACACTGTGAGATTTTGGTTGTCATATATGGATGTTAATCAGCCTGAAATTTATTTTTGTGTGGAATAAAATAGATAAATACTTTTATCCTTTTCCTCAAATGGCTACTTGTCTCAGAACCATTGCCCTGCTGATTTATAACTGTTGTATATCAAGTTTCCTGTATACATTTTTGTGTTTCTGAATTATTTATTCTTCCCTTTAGTCTATTTGTCTTGCCTTATGTTAATAAAATGCTATTTTAATTACTACAACAAAAATATTTGTATCAGTCTGAGAAAATTTTCATATAATAAAATTCCCATTTTCTTTTTTTTTTTTAATATTATTATAATTTAAGTTCTAGGGTACATGTGCATAACGTGCAGGTTTGTTACATATGTATACTTGTGCCATGTTGGTGTGCTGCACCCATCAACTCGTCAGCACCCATCAACTCGTCATTTACATCAGGTATAACTCCCAGTGCAATCCCTCCCCACTCCCCCCTCCCCATGATAGGCCCTGGTGTGTGATGTTCCCCTTCCCGAGTCCAAGTGATCTCATTGTTCAGTTCCCACCTATGAGTGAGAACATGCGGTGTTTGGTTTTCTGTTCTTGTGATAGTTTGCTAAGAATGATGGTTTCCAGCTGCATCCATGTCCCTACAAAGGACACAAACTCATCCTTTTTTATAGCTGCATAGTATTCCATGGTGTATATGTGCCACATTTTCTTAATCCAGTCTGTCACTGATGGACATTTGGGTTGATTCCAAGTCTTTGCTATTATAAATAGTGCCTCAATAAACATACGTGTGCATGTGTCTTTATAGCAGCATGATTTATAATCCTTTGGGTATATACCCAGTAATGGGATGGCTGGGTCATATGGTAC
>NC_037669.1:124719929-124740044 GCF_003255815.1 Theropithecus gelada
GGGTTTCACCGTGTTAGCCAGGATGGTCTCGATCTCCTGACCTCGTGATCCGCCCGTCTCGGCCTCCCAAAGTGCTGGGATTACAGGCTTGAGCCACCGCGCCCGGCCTGATATGGATATTTTAATAATGTGATTCTTCCAACCCTTGTTCATGGAATGTCTTTCCAATTTTTTTGTATTATTTTCTATTTCTTTAATCGGTGTTTTAGAGTGAGTTTTCATTGTGGATATCTCTTGCTTCTTTGAAATATAAAATCACATCATCTGCAAACAAGGATAATTTGACTTTTTTCTTTCTAATTTGGAAGTTCTTTATTTTATTTATTTCTTCCTCTTTTCTGATGGCTCTAGCTAGGTCTTCTAGTAATATATTGAATAACAGTGGTAAAAGTGGGCATTCTTGTTGTGTTCTAGATCAAAGAGGAAAGGCTTTGATTTTTTCCCCTTTCATTAAAATGCTAGCTGTGGGTCTGTTGTATATGGCTTTTATAGTGTTTAAGTATGTTACTTCTATACTCAGTTTTCGAGTATTTTATTTGAAGGGATTTTGAATTTTTCACATGTTGTTTCAGTGTCAATTGAAATGATTATATGATTTTTGTCCCTCATTCTGTTGACATGCTATATCACAGTAATTGATTTTAGTATGTTGAACCATCTTGCATCTCTGGGAAAAATCCCACTTGGTAATGATGAATAATCATTTTAATATGATGTTTAATTTTGGTTTTCTAACATTTTGATAATGTTCATTCAATGTTCATCATGGATATTAAACTATAGTTTTATTTATTTATTTATTTATTTATTTATTTATTTATTTATCTTTGTCTATTGTGGGTCTCATGGTAAAACTGGCTTCACAGACTGAACTCAAAACTATTCTCTCCTCCTCTATTTTTCAAAAAAGTTTTAGTATGACTGATATTTGTTCTTCTTTAAATGTTTCTTACAATTCAGCATTGAAGCAATTAGGTCCTGGGGTTTTCCTTGCTAAGATAATTTGTATTATAGCTTCACACTCATTATTTGTTATTTGTCTGTGCAGGTTTTGGATTTCCTTATGATTCAATCTTGATCAATTGTATAGGTCTAGTAATTTAGTTATTTCCTCTCAGTTTTCCAATCTATTGGCATATAATTGCTCATAGTAGCTTCTAATAATCTCTGAATTTCTGTAGTATCAGTTGTAATGTCTTTTTTCACTTGTGATTTTATTTATTTGAGTCTTCTATCTTTTTCCGTAGTTTGGCTAAAGGTTTGTCAATTGTATATATCTTTTCAAAACAAATTTTTTTTTTCCCATTGATCTTGTATATGTATTTAAATTTCTGTTTCACTTATTTCTGCTCCTGTCTTTATTATTTATTTTCTTCTACTAAATTTGGGTCTTGGTTTGGTCTTAGTTTTCTAGTTCTTTAAAAATGCATTCTTTGATTGTTTATCTGAAGTTTTCTATTTTTTTGAGGTGGGTGCTTGTAGCTGTCAATTTTTCTCTTATGCCTGTTTTCACTGTATCCTGTATGTTTTGGTAGGCTGTGTATCCATTAATACTGGTTTCAATGAAGTTTAACATTTCCTTCTTTATTTCTTCATTGACCCAGTTGTCATACAGGAGCACGTTGTTTAATTTCCATGTGTGTGTATACTTTCCAAAATACCTATTGTTATTGACTTCCAGCTTTATATCATTTTGGTCAAAAATATAATTGATATGATTTAATTTTTAAAACTATTTTAAGATTACTTTTGTGGTGTATGGTCTATCTTTGAGAGTGATTTATGTGCTGTAGAGAAGAATGTGTATTCTGCAGCTGTTGGATGAAATGGTCTCATAATAGCTATTAGATCCATTTAGTCTATAGTGCAGACAATATTTCTTTGTTGATTTTCTGTCTGGTTTATCCCTCCACTGCTGATAGTGAGATGTTGAAACCTCCAGTTATTATTGCATTTGGCTCTCTCTCTTTATTTCTAATTATATTTGTTTCCTATATCTGGGTGCTGTAATGTTGGGTGTTTATATATTTAAAATTGTTACTTTGTCTTGCTGAATTGAAACTGCATCATTACATAACGACATTCTTTGTCCCTTTTTATAATTTTTGCCTTGAAATATATTTTCTCTGATATATATATTCTTGTTCTTTTTTGGTTTCCATTTTTATAGAATATCATTTTCTATTTTTTTTATTTTCAGTCTATGTGTTTGTTTATAGGTGAATTGTATTTCTTATAGTCAACAGACTATCGGGTTTTTCTTTTTTATACATTCAACCATTCATTATATTCATTGATATGATTGACAAATAAAGATTTACTTCTGGATTTTGTTATTTGTTTCTTGGGTGTTTTGTAGTCTTCTCTTTCATCTTTACTTTTTTCATCTTTCTTTAAGTGAAGGTGATTTTCTCTGGTGTTCTGTTTTAATTTCTTGGTTTGTGTGTGTGTGTTTCTCTAGTATGTTTTTTGATTTGAGGTTACCATAATGCTTGCAAATAATACCTTATATACAATTATTTTACACTAATAATAACTTAATTCTGATTGTATAAACAAACAAAAAACTAACAAGCAAAGAGAAAACCGACAAAGACCAAATGTTCACTTTTCTCCCTATTCGTTAACATTTTTTTCTATTTATATCTTATTGTACTGTCTATGACTTGATAAGTTGTAGCTATTACGTTTGATTTGTTCACATTTTAATGTTGCCACTCAAGATATTTGTAATATACACACTAAAATTTCTTTGGTATAATATTCTGTGTTTTTCTGTGCACTTACGATAACCAGTGAGTAATATATTTTCAGCTTTCATTCTTTCTTTCTTTCTTTCTTTCTTTCTTTCTTTCTTTCTTTCTTTCTTTCTTTCTTTCTCTTTCTTTCTTTCTCTTTCCCTTTCTTTTCTTTCTCTCTCTCCTCTCTTTTCTTTCCCTTCTTTCCTTCCTTCCTTCCTTCCTTTCTCTCTTCCTTCTTTCCTCCTCTCCTCTCCTCTCCTGTCCTGTCCTCTCCTTTCCTCTCTTCTCCTCTCCTCTCCTCTCTTCTCCTCTCTTCTCCTCTCCTCTCCTGTCCTCTCCTCTCCTCTCTTCTCTTCTCCTCTCCTCTCCTCTTTTCTTTATTTCTGTCTTTCTCTCTTACTTTCCTTTCAATAGGCTTTAACTCCTATAACCAAGGCTGGAGTGCAGTAGTGTGACCTCTGCTGACTGCAACCTCCACCTTCTGTGTTCAAGTGATTCTCCTGCCTCGGCCTCTTGAGTAAATGGAACTATAGGCATGTGCCACCATGTCCAGCTAATTTTTGTATTTTTGGTGGAGATGGGGTTTAGCCATGTTGTCCAGACTGATTTCAAACTCCTGAACTTAAGCAGTCTGCCTACCTTGGCCTCTCGAAGTGTTAGGATTATAGGTGTAAGCCACTGTGCCCGGCCCTGTTGATTTCCTATTGCTCATTGACATATTTTTCTTTCAGATTGAAGAACTCCCTTTAGTATTCCTTGTGGGGCAAGTTTGGTGTTGAAATTCCTCAGCTTTTGCTTCTTTCCTAAGTCCTTATTTCGCCTTCATATTTGAGGTATATTTTTGCTGGACATACTGTTCTAGAATACACACTTCATTCTTCCTTCAGTGCTTTAAACATGTCATGCCTTTTTCTCCTGGCCTGTAAAGTTTCTTCTTAGAATTCTGCTGCCAGGTGTAATGGAGCTCCATTTTATGTTATTCATTTCTTTTTTCTGTCTGCTTTAGGATCCTTTCTTAATATTTTACTTTTGGGAGTTTCCTTAATAAATGTCTTTAGGTAGTCTTATTTAGTCTTATTTATTAGGTTAATCTGCTGAGTATTCTATAAACTTTTCGTACATGAGCATTGATACCTTCCTCTAGGTTTGAGAAGTTCTCTGTTATTATCTATTTGAATAAACTTTGTACCCTTATCTCTTTACCTCCATTTTAAGCACAATAATTCTTAGATTTGCCCTTTTTGAGCCAATTTTCTAGATCTTGAAGCATGTTTTATTCTTTTATTATTTTGTCTTCTTTGTGCATTTTCAAATAGACAGTCTTCATGCTCATTGACACTGTCTTCTCTTTGATCAGTTTTGCTATTAAGAGATTGATGTATTTTTCAGTCTGTCAATAGAATTTTTAAGTTCTAGATTTTGTGTTTGATTCTTTTTAATTATTTCAATATCTTTGTTGAATTTATCGGCTAGGATTCTGTGTTGTCTTGCATTGCTTTGCTTTGCTTTGCTTCAAACCAGCTGTTTTGAATTCCCTGTCTGATTGTTGCTATAGCTCTGTCTCTCCACAGTTGGTCCTGGGTGCCTTATTTAGTTTGTCTGGTAATGTCATGTTTTCCTGGATGGTCGTGATGCTTGGTGGATGTTCACTGGTGTCTGGCATTGAAGAATTAGTTGTTTGTTGTAATCTTTGCAGTCTGGGCATGTTTCTACCTGTCTTTCTTAAAAAGGTTTTTTGGGTATCTGACCTGTGTTGTGACACAAATTTTTAGTCACTGCAGTTACATCTGCATTAGAGGGCATGCTGTAATATTGTGGCTATTGCAAACTCATAGAGGTACCCCATTAGTGGTTTTGGATAAGATCTGTAAGAATTCTTGAGTTTACCAGACATAGACTCTTGTTCCATTCCCTTACTTTCTTCCAAACAAATGGAGTCTCTCTCTTTGTGCTGAAATTCCTGAAGCTATGGGAGAGGTAACACAAGTATCCCTGTGGCCACCATCACTAAGACT
This sequence comes from Theropithecus gelada, assembly GCF_003255815.1. Taxonomy (NCBI): domain Eukaryota; kingdom Metazoa; phylum Chordata; class Mammalia; order Primates; family Cercopithecidae; genus Theropithecus; species Theropithecus gelada. The sequence goes on from NC_037669.1 coordinate 124,724,686, forward strand.
GTTCTGAGTGAGAACTAAAGCAGGCACATCCCTGGGGTTTGCAAACAGTGCTTGGCTACCACATATGTTTGCTCCAGGCTCTGGGGCTCTATAATCAGCAAAGCAAATTAGGCTTGCATCTTTCCCTTCAAGGCAGTGAGTTCCTGTAGCCCCAAGTGGTCACAGAGATGCCCTCCAGGAGCCAAGGCTTGGAGTCAGAAACCTTAGAAATCTATGTTGCTTTATTCTATTGTAGCTGATCTGGCACCCAAGCCATAAGGAAAAGTCTTTCCTACCCTTCCCTCCCCTTTTCGTAGGCAGAGGCATTTCTCCTCATGACAAGTTTTGTGGCAATAATGCCTGGTTGCTGCAGATGATCACTGAAGGCCCAAGGGCTCTTCTGTCAGCTTGTGGGGAGTGCTGCCAGGCCTGAGACTCTCCCTTCAGGATACTGGGCTCTTTGAAGATCCAGAAATTCTGACAAAAGTCAAAATCTGGAATCAGGGAATCTTGGAGGCCACTTAGTGTTCTACCCCACTGTGCCTGAGCTGACATCTAAGATGCAAGATAAAGTTCCCTTTACTTTTCCCTTTTATTTTCCCAATTGGTAGGAGTCTCTCTTCATAGCCATCACAGCTGGCAATATGCTGCATCACACCTGAAGCCAGAACATCTCTGAGTGTCACCCAAGGCTCATGGTGAGTATTGCTTGGCTACTACTGATTGTTCTGGGCCTACAGGCTCTTTAGTCAGAAGATACGAATCCTACTAGGACTGGATCTTTTTGCAGCAGGCTCCCCTTTGGCCCGGCATATGTCTAGAAATGTTATCCAGGAGGCAGGATGTGGAATGGGGGCTTCAGGACTCTGTCTGCTGCCCTATCCTACTGCGGCTGAGCTGGTATCCAAGTTGCAAGAAAAAGTCCTTTTTTATCTTTCCTCTCCTCTCCTCAAATGGAAGGAAGAACTCTTTGCCAGAGCTGCAAACTGCACTGCCTTTGGTTGCCTGAGGGGTGGCACAAGCACTCTTTTAGCCACACAGGCTCATCTCATTATGTCACATGTGCTTCAACTTCACCAACTCTAAGCCCAACACAACACCAGGACTTGCCCAGAAATTGGAGTCCTTGTGCCTTTACTGTCTGTCTAATTTATTCAGAACCTAAAGTACTTTATCCCTTGGTGTCAATGCTTCCCAGTACTTAGGATTTGGCCCCTGGCAGGGATAATTCTCTGTCTAGCGCTAGTTCAAATGTTCATTCTGTGGGTGCTGACTGAGTTGTTCCTGGTGTTGCTTTCTGAGGTAACAGGGAAGCATTGCGTTCCCAAATAATCTCCCACCGTCACTGTGCTCTCCCTCCCCCAAGTGCATAGATTCTCTCTCCATGCCCTGTGGCTGCTGCCAGGGAATGTGAGGGGGGTGGCATCAGCAATTCAAAACTTTCTCTCCTACCCTCTCAGTGCCTCTTTAAGCGATTTGAAGTTAAAACCAGATACTGTCACCATTCACGTGATATTTGATTCTTATGAAGGTGCTTTTATTCATGTGGATAGTTGTTCAATTTGGTGTTCTTGCAGGGAGGATGTTATCAGTGGATGCCTCTATTTAGCTGTCTTGCTCCACCAACTCTCTAAAGTTGCTTTTAACACAGGGAAAACATGCAATTTTTAAAAATATTTTAAGTATTTAAAGATGTAAAATAAAAACAAACCACATGGCAAGGAAATGACCAGTGATAAGACTCTTTAAGGCATAAGATAGAAGTGTCCAGAAAGAGCAACTCAGATGTGAAGGAGAGCCAAGTGCAATGGAGGTAAAGGTGTAGAACATTCAGAGAACTCATATTAGAAAATCTCAGTTTTGTCATTAGAACAGTAAGTGATAAGATCAGTTGAGAAACCAAGATTTTCTTGTTTGTTTGCTTGTTTAAAAAAATTCAGGGCAGAAAAATTGAAAAAAAAAATAAATTTAATATAGTAAATTGATAAAATATGTAGAAAAGCAATTAAGTTTAAATCAATGAGAAAATAGAACTTGAGTTTTTTTAAGTTTTTGTCAAAGATTTAAAAATGAGATTAATCAACATGTTTCTGTCTCCATAAACATCTATCAAATTGAAGATATAGGAAAAGATTTGTCTACACTATGGTTGAATCAAGTCTTAAAAAATTAAGGCTGATAGGAAGCAAAAGATCCCAGAATTTCTAGTATAGACAGAGTGACAAGTTTCATAATCCAGAGTTGAATGGTGGCATGAGATGGCAAAATGGAGTTCGTAATGTGGGCTAACAGGCTTCATTTTGGGTTCTAACTTCAACTGATTGTTAGTGGTTACTTGAGGAATTAATATGGAAAGGATGCAAAAGCTTTATCAGGCTCAACAAGGCATGCTATTGTACTGTACATGGTTAGTGGTGTTGGCTGCACATTCAAAAGTGAGAAAGGATGGTGCTAATAATGTATTTTTGTTGTTCTATTTTGTTAGAAAAGTTTGATTTGGGATGAGATTTTAAAAATGTAGTGCAAAGCGTTGAAGGAAAAATAATAGTTTATTAATATGAAAGTAGAGAGAAATTTAGAGTTTGAGATCTTTCAAACAGAAGACACTAAAGATTATTCTTCTGCTTAATATGCTCTGGTGGCTTCGGACTTAACTAAAATACAATCCAGAGGATGTACAATGACCACACAGGTTCCACATGATGAGGCTCCCAATTTCCTCTCTGACATCATCTACTACCTTTCTTTCCTTCACTCACTCCGCTCCCTATCCACTGGCTTTTTGCCGTACCTTAAACATTTTGAGTACATTCTTGTTGTAGGACTTTTGCTTATGCTACTTCTGCCTGGGATAGTTTACCCTTAGCTAGATCCAAGGTTTGATTTATCACCTCCTTCAGAGCTTTACTTACGTTTTTATTTTTTCATTAACATTTTATTTGAAATTCAAAGTCTACTCACATTCAATCTCGCTCACTCTCAATGTGTAGTTTCTGGTCAATTTTTTAAAAATTACTTTACATTTATTTTTAATTTTTTTGTAACTTACCACCTTCTAATAGACTGTACATTTTATTTATTTATTCTGCATTACCTCTTGCCCTGCCACCAGCTTTACCAGATCATAACTTAAGGAGGACAGAAATACGGGTTCCATATCTTGTACTTTCACCTATACTAGTCTATGCTTGCACATACTATGTATTCCATAAATATTTGTTGAATGAATGATTAGAATAATATAGAGGATTAGCGTAGAGTTGATAATATGGCACATTGAGGAAAAAATGTTCTGCTGTGAAAATATATTTATAGATGTTGATATGAATTCCAAAAATTAAATGGCATTAAGAGCTGCAGCAGCTTCCCAAAACAACAGCAAATAGATGATGCAGATAGGAGGTGAAAAATAATAATTGTTTCATAGAAATTTGGCCAACAGAAAAGATTGTAAGGACTAGAGATGGCATATGTAGAAAGAGAAGAAAAATTTATGGAATTAGGGCAGATATGCTACAGGTAATAAAGTCCCATTTGAATATTATCTGGCTTGACATATATTTGCCTAAAACTTCTTAAAACAAAGGACTAACTCCAATAGGATGAAGAATAACCTATCCCAGTGTGATAGAAGCATCCAAATCTATTTAAATGAAATGAAAATGTGAGAAAATATATTATCTTTATCAGAAAAGTCATCTGCAAACACGATAGAATTTAAAGAAATTTGTTAGTTTGATTACAAAATTTAAGTGAAAAAATCCAAAAATTAGAGTGAGAGAGATCTCAAAAAAGAGATAATAAAACAAAAGCGATGAACACTGAAGATGTTTAGAGAAATAATCTTCTCTTATTTGACATCCTAAAAAAGTTGCTGATACATTTATATATCTTACTTTAGGTTCATATCTAAGATAAATATTTAAATTAAAATTACAGTTATAAATTTCTTATGCTAGTAAACTAGCTCCCCAACCAAATCCATTATTTCTATTGGAAACGTGATTTTCCTTAATCGACTTGCCTTTTTTCTTATTCCCTTAATCTGTTCTTTCTTCTTCTAAATTGTCCATGTCCATACTTCACTCTTTTCTTCATTTCCATCACTGCCTGTATTCCCACATTGTCTATTACCTAAAGTAGCCTCTGTTTTGTCTTTTCTTCAAATAACTTTTTCTCCATTCACTTCTACAATGTCAATAAAATGTCTCTAAAGAACCTGCCACCATTTTAATGCCCTCCTAAACTGTCTGTAGATTAATCTTTTAATTTTCCTTTGGCATTTTGGAACTCCTATAATAAGTCTCTACAATGTTCCTACTGATTTCAAAATGACTTATCATTCCAGCCAAAGCTGATTCCCATTCGCCTTGAGATACCATTCTAAATCTTGCCCTCTTCATACACACACATTTTTCTTTCAGCTTAAATCATTAAACAGCCCTTTCTAAGAGTTTGAATCTTGCTCTCACATTTCAGCTCCCAGTTTTCATTCATTATTGTCCATGAAGCTTTCTTCATTCAGGACTTTTGAACTGATTTTTGTGCCCAGAAGGTCAGTAGAGAACCAAATAAATGTTTTATTAAACTAATACTCTAATCATTATTATTCGTTAATCAAATGTATATTATTTCATATAGTCTTAGCTTATATTAAAAATACATCTTTTGCTTTAAAAAACTAAAGCTCCTTTACATATTTAGCTCCTAAGACCTTTAACCTTTATCATATATATGAGATATATATATTTTTTAACTATCTATCTATCTATCTATCTATCTATCTATCTATCTATCTATCTTTTGCTTTTACAGTGTCAACACAATTGCCAGTGTATTCTAGGACAGCACTAGACCTATGATATTCTCAAGTCATCTGAATTTACCCTGACAAAGTGAAACCATAAGCTAAGGCTACCTTTGGAAGGTAATTGTCCTACCTGTGTGTAGGATAAATGCCTTTGTAGGCATACCTTAAGATGGGAGGAAAAACACCTACAACATATGCCTGCAAAGTAATTGTTCTATGGCCATTGGTGACTACCTCCGTTTTCTTTGAGCAAGCTGGAAGTCAGAAAGTATCAGCAATATCATCCAGTACTTCTCTGCCTGTCAGGTACTCATGAGAAGGCAAGGTCAAACATTCGGTTGTCGAAAAAAGATACCTTAAATTAGATCCTGAATTTTTTGTTAGACCTCAATAGTGTTTATTATTTAGTCTAATTCTTAAAAATTAGACCTTTGTATATTATTTATTCTGAGAAAGAGAATAGAAAGAATCCATGTTTATACTGTGGGGTCAGTTTTTAATGTTTTCCTACCAAAGACAGCAAGGAGAACCAGTTTTCTTCCAACATCTGAGAGTGGTCAGCTAAAGTGGCACTATCATTTTTTATTTTATTTATCAGATTGTTTTAGTTTGGCTCATTAAGAACTCTTTTAACTTTTGATCCTCTTTTTGTTGACATTTCTTCTCCAGTTTTAAAGAATTATCTTACTTCCTGTCATCACAAGATTGTACAAGTACATTTTGTATTTTCCCAGATTTACCCTCGAACCAGATATTTTTGTAAAGCATCCTTTGACTAGAGAATAATATTTAGTAACCAATATCTAGACATTAGTGATGCATATTGCTACTAATGTGTCACTACTCTTAGAACTTTTCAAGGGAGAGAGTTAAGAAATAAATGCATATTCAGTCATATCTATATTTATTTTGATATTTATTTGTATATAAGTTAAAACAAGCACGAATTCATGCTTATATATCTGACTCCAAATCATAATCTCAGAATTCATTCTAGTATTCCTTCTCTGTAACTGCTTTCATTGACAGTGAATAATTTAGAAATCTACAATTTATTTTATTTTATTTTATTTATTTATTTATTTATTTATTATTTTTATTTTTTGAGATGGAGTCTCGCTCTGACGCCCAGGCTGGAGTGCAGTGGCGCAATCTTGGCTCACTGCAAGCTCCGCCTCCCGGGTTCACTCCATTCTCCTGCCTCAGTCTCCCAGGTAGCTGGGACTATAGGCGCCGGCTACCATGCCCGGCTAATGTTTTTTTTTTTGTTGTTTGTTTGTTTGTTTTTGTATTTTTAGTAGAGAAGGGGTTTCACCGTGTTAGCCAGGATGGTCGCCATCTCCTGACCTCGTGATCCGCCTGCCTCAGCCTCCCAAAGTGCTGGGATTACAGGCGTAAGCCAGCACGCCCAGTGGCTTATTTACCTATTTGTTCAACCCTAGCATATATACCAAGTCATTTCAAAATTACTAACTTGCAAATCTATGAGAAACAAATTTTCAAATTATAGCACAGTGTTTATATGCAGTTTTTACTGTCTTTAGCCATAGATTATCTAGAGGAAGCACTCTTTTCCAGAGTTACTTAGGTCAGCTACTGTACTATCTAACTCCTTTAGTGTACTTACTGCATGCGTTTCTAATACATTTATAGACATTTGTTATGGTGTGGATTACATGTGTGTTCTCCCAATATCATGATTAATTTTTCAAAGTTGACATATGATAAAATTCACTTTTTGTGGTATACAGTTCTATGGGTTTTATCAAATACAAAGATTATACAATACAATAGCATCAAATATCAAACTATTTCATCCTTTTGAAATTCTGTGGAGTTCCTCTTTGTAATCACCTCCCCCTGGCATCCCACACATCCAAAACCTAACTAATCTGTTTTCGATCCCTGTAGTTGTATCTTCTCCCAAGATTCATGTAAATACAATCATGTGATCTGTGCATTTTCACCTCACAAAATTCAAATAAAAGTTATCCATCTTGTTGTATGAATCCATATTTTATTTTTTTTTAATTTTTAAAATTACTTATTGTTGAGTATTATTTATTGCAGTGGTGTACCAGAGTTTGGTTATTAATTCATCTATTAAATGTCATTTTGGTTGATCTTGTTTGTTTTCTCTCAGGTATTAAAACATAAATAAAAATTCTGTATACATACATTCACATACAAGTTTTCTGTGGATATTTCCTTTCATTTCACTTGGAAAAATTCCTAGAAGTAAAATTGCTAAGTAATGCTTTATAACTTTACAAGAAACTGCTAACTTTTCCAGAGTGTCTGTTCTAATTTGCATTTCCACCAATATATGAGTTCCAATTGCTTTGTATCCTTGCAATCCCGTCATTTTTTTAAGAATTTTGTTTTAGTTGTTCTAATAGTTGTGTAGTCATACCTCATGGTTTCAACTTGCATTTCCCTGGTGATTAATGGTATTTAACATCTTTTTATATACCTGTTTTCCATCTGGATATCAACTTTGGTGATATGTCTCTTCATTGTTTTTTCAATCCAAGTATTTATTGGGTTTTTCTTATTATCTTTTTCACTCTAACAGTTATTTATATATCAAAGATTTGTATGTGTCTTATCAGATATGTGATTTGCAAAGAGTTTATCCCGGTATATGGTTTATCTTTTCATTCTTTTCAGTTATTATTTTGTTAAGCCCTAAATTTTTAATTTTGATAATGTTCATATTATGTTGTATTATTTTTAATGATTTTGCAATTTTCATCATGACTTAAAGAAGTTAGCCAGTCCCAAGATTTATTAGATCATTCTCTCATTGCTATAAATAAATATCTGAGACTGAGTAATTTATTAAGAAAAAGGGCTAAATTTGCTGATGGTTCTGCAGGCTGTACACACACAAACACAAACACACACACACATATACAGTTTATTTCCCAATTATTTTATTTTTGGAGGAAATAGTAAATAATACATTTTATACACAAATTTATATTTTTTATATAAAAGAATACTGTTTGTTTTCTATTAGACCCTATAGCGTGCAGCCTTGCAAAATTCATGTAACATCTGTATATGCTTTTCTATATGTGATGTTTTCCATTGACAATCACATAGACGTGGTTATAATTTTTGTTCAGTTGGAGTCTTCCTTTTATAATGCATATGCCTCACTCTTTCTCTTATTTTGTTGTCCTGTCTAATATTTCCAATATTATGTTGAATAAGGAATAGTGATCAATAACTTATTTGTGTCTTTCCTGAGGGGAGAAATCTTTGAGAACCTCGTTATAAAATATGATGTTACTTACCTGTTTTTGTATTTGCCCTTTTTAGGTTCTGGAAGTTTTCAATTCTTATATTTCTGATTTATTTTTTTTACACTGTTGGTGGGATTGTAAACTAGTTCAACCATTATGGAAAACAGTATGGCGATTCCTTAAGGATCTAGAACTAGATGTACCATATGACCCAGCCATCCCATTACTGGGGATATACCCAAAGGATTCTAAATCATGCTGCTATAAAGACACATGCACATGTATGTTTATTGCGGCACTATTCACAATAGCAAAGACTTGGAATCAACGCAAATGTCCATCAGTGACAGACTGGATTAAGAAAATGTGGCACATATACACCATGGAATACTATGCAGCCATCAAAAAGGATGAGTTTGTGTCCTTTGCAGGGACATGGATGCAGCTGGAAACCATCATTCTTAGCAAACTATCACAAGAACAGAAAACCAAACACCGCATGTTCTCACTCGTAGGTGGGAACTGAACAATGAGATCACTTGGACTCGGAAAGGGGAATATCACACACCGGGGCCTATCATGGGGAAGGGGGAGGGATTGCATTGGGAGTTATACCTGATGTAAATGACGAGTTGATGGGTGCTGACGAGTTGATGGGTGCAGCACAGCAACATGGCACAAGTATACATATGTAACAAACCTGCACGTTATGCACATGTACCCTAGAACTTAAAGTATAATAATAATAATAAATAAATTAATTAATTAATTTTAAAAAATCGATGTTCAGGTTTTGCTGAATACTTGGTTAATTTTTCTTCATTATTTTGTTAATATGAAAAAAAACATATAATGATTTCTTTTGAATTTGATGAAACTCGCATTCTAGTGATAAACACCATTTGGCAGCAGTGTTTTCACTTTTGTATATTGCTGGTTTTGATTAATATTTTGGATGTGTGATTTTTTTTTTGTCTATTTGTAAACAATATTAGTTAATAGTTTTATGCCTGGCATTTTGGCAGAATCTGTTTCTGCCAGATATTAGCATTTAGGAAAACGAATCTAAGAAAATTAGGCAGATAGTGTTTTTTTGGGTTTTTTTTTTTTTTAATTTTCTGAAAGGGTGGAAGTGGAATTAGTATTACTTATTCTTTAAATGTTTAATAGAATCCATTAGTAACGTTATCTGGAGATGAAGTTTCAACAGAAGTAGTTCTAATCAAATAATATTTTATTCAATTTGGATGGTTTGTCTTTCAAAGAATTTGATTGGCTTAAAATAAAATTTTAATTTATGAGTTTATACTTGTTCTTCATATCCCCCTTTGTTTCCTTTAGTATATTTGAAGTCAAAAATTTTGTCTTTTTTCCTTTATAATTTGTAAATTCATACCTCTGTTTTCCTTTTTGACCTGGTTAAAAATTTATCAATGTTGTTGATTTTTTTCAAAGAACCAGATTTTTTTTTAATTTATTACCTTTCCTTTCTTTTCTAAATTCAGTTTTATTTATTTATTGTCAAATCTTTATAATTTTTTTTCCATCCGTCTGTTTTGGGATTATTTTGTTTTTCTCTAAAGATTTCCATTAGGTGGAAGCTGAGGTAATGGATTTGAGACTATTTTTGTTTTCTAATGTAAGAATTTGATGTTTTACATTTTCTACTATCCATTGCATGACCTTTATATCACAAATTTTCATATAATTAATTTACATATCATTTACTTCTAAATATATTTTTAAATATTCTGTTAATACTATCTTCTTGACCCCTGTGTTACTTTAAAGTGTATTATTTAATTTTCAAATATTTGGTGATTTTTTTCATATACTGTCATTATTGATGTGCAGTTCGAATTCATCATTTTCTGAGAATGTACTCTGTATTTTTTCTTTGTTTTTTGCTTTATCTGATTTGAGACAGGGTCTCACTTTATCCCCCAGATTAAACTGCAGTGTCGTGATCTCAGCTCACTGCAGCCCTAACCTCCCGGATTCAAGCAATCCTCCTGCCTCAGCCCCTTGAGTAGATGGGATGACAGACACATGCTACCATGCCCTGTTAATTTTGTGTATTTTTTTGTAAAGATGGGATTTTGCCATGTTTCCTGGGCTGGTCTTGAACTACTGAGATCAAGTGATCTGCCTGTCTTGGCTTCCCAAAGTGCTGGGATTACAGACATGAGCCACCACACCCAGTCCATTGTATTGTTTTTATTATGTCAACTTTGTTAATATTTATTTTGTGGCCCAGAATATGGTCTGCCTAGGTAAGGAGTTCTAGATGCCCACTTCAGAAAAATATGTAATCTACTGTTGTTTGGTGAAACGGAATATAAATTTCAATTAGGTAAAGTTGGTTGTTTAGATCATATATATCTTTACTATCTTTTTCATTCTCTCAATTGCTGAGACAGTAGTGCTGACACATCTGTAAATAATTATGGGTAACTATGTTTCTCACTCATGTCAATAGTTGCTTCATTTAATTTGAAGCTCTTATGTACACACACACTTATAATTCTTAGAAAGTTAACCCCTTTTTTATTGTGAAATGTTCCTTTTCGTCCACAAAAATTTTTTTTTTGGAAGTCTACTTTTTCTGAAATTAATATAGCTAGTCTAGCATTCTATTGGTTAAAGCTGATGGCTGACTGGGCATGGTGGTTCATGCCTGTAATCCCAGTACTTTTGGAGACTGAGGCAGGCAGATCGCTTGAATACAGGAGTTTAAGACCAGCCATGGCAACACAGAGAAACCCTGTCTCTACAAGTAATACAAAAATTAGCTAGGTGTGGTGGCATACAACTGTAGTTCCAGCTACATGGGCGGTTGAGATGGGAGGATGGGTTGAGCCCAGGAGGTCAAGGCTGCAGTGAGCCATGATCACACCATTGCACTCCAGTCGGGTGACAGAGTAAGATCATGTCTCAAAAACAAAAACAACAAAAAAGCTGATGATATTTCTTTTTCATCTGGTACCTTTTACTTTAAGACCTGATATGTTTTTATATTATAAAGTCTTCATATTATAAAGTAGATTCCTTGTGGAAAGTATAGAGTAAATCTTGATTTTTAAATTCTGTCTAATCATCTCTCTTTTTAACAGGATTAAATAGAAATAACGAAAAGTAAAAATTGGCACACACAGTATATGTACTCATAAAAAGTTAACAATTGGACATTTTAGATTTTCATATTGGATAGGAAAAAAATTCAGAAATGTGGTGTTGATAAAAAACACACCACATGTAATGTTTAAATTAAAAGTAGAGAAAAGATTCAAGTAATGAAATATGAAACCAAAGAAACAAAACCAAAAGAGATAATTGACAAAGTAGATTATGGATACTATGCCAAAATAATTATTAAGAATAAATGGAATCCTTACATATTGGTAATGAAATATAATAATATAAATTATATGCAACAATTATGTAACTATATTCACTTTATAATATATTATATACATACATAAAGCAAAATTTGAAACATTATAAAAATAATTAGATAAATCCATAGTCACAGTTGAAACTTTTAATAGACTTGTTTCAGAAAATATTACTTCAACTAGATACAATTTAAGGGTCTAAGTGATTTGGAAAATATATGACCAGGTGAGTATACATAGATCGCTACATTCAATCATTAGGCAATGCTCACATCTTTTCTTTTTCTTTCTTTTTCTTTCTTTTTTTTTTTAGACGGAGTCTCACACTTTTGCCCAGGCTAGAGTGCAAGTGCAGTGGCATGACCTTGACTCACTGCAACCTCTGCCTCCCAGGGTCAAGCAATTCTCCTGTCTCAGACTCCCAAGCAGCTGGGATTACAGGTGCCCACCACCACACCCGGTTATATTTTTAGTAGTGATGGGGTTTCACTATGTTGGCCAGGTTTGTCTCGAATGCCTGACCTCATGATCCATGCACCTCAGCCTCTCAAAGTGCTAGGATTGCAGGCATGAACCACCGAACCGGCAATACTCACTTTTTTTTCAAGCACACATACAACATTATAAAATGTGAATCATAACAGATAACAAAAATTAAAATTATACATTCCTAATAAACCTGTCAAATCGGGAAGTAGAAATCAGTAACTAAAAAGCAACCTTAAATCCCCAATCTTATATTGTATGGATCAGATAAGTCATCAGACAAGTTATAAGTATTATAAGAGAAAAATAAGGAAAATCCTCCATGTTCAAACTTGTTGGATGTAAGGCAGTATTTAGAGGTAAATGTATGACCTTGAGTGCTTATGTATATGAAGAGAAAAGGTGGGCTAGTAACAGAATATTACAAGATAAAAATGGAAGATTTATTTTATTTATTATCTATGTCCCTTCCTGAAAAATTGTTGTAATGACAATAAGACAATACAGTGTACACATTTACAACAATGAATAAGACAAGAGACAAATGGTTTGAGTGAAAACAATAAAAAAATAGGTTAATTGTAACTGATGTGTGAAGTGCTAAATGCAGGAACCTAAGTGCTTTCATTATGGAAAATTTAACCAGAAGCATGCAGATTTGTAATGCAAAACTCTCACACAAGCCTCAGTATTAGAAACATCAAGTTCAAAAAAAAAAAAAAAATTACAGCAAATGCTAGTCTCTGGAGAGGTACAAGACTAAAATAAGGGTGGTTGTCCACAGATAGTGAAATTTCTCTCCAGGTTTGTACAGATAGGAGCTTCTTTCCCACAGCCTACCACCCTACCAATCCACAAACATTTATGATTGTAAGGAGGGTCCATGATGGCCAATTAGAAGCAACTGTGATCAGCATCACTCAGGGTGAGGAATGAAAGCAGTGAATGAATTCAGCCCCTTCAACTGAAATATCAAGGTTCTCACATTGGGACTGATTTGGCAATCAACTTCACCCAAGGAGCATGAAGAGAAGCAGAGTGGGTCACTGGCCCACTTGGAAGTGGCATGGAGTCAAAGGAGTCCCCATCCCCAGCCAAAAGAAGCAGTCAGTGATTGGGCAACCCCACCCAGGAAACCTCACTTCTCCCAGAGATCTTTGCAACTCTGTGGATCAGGAGATCCTCTCTGGAGCCCATGCCACCAGGGCCTTGGGGTTGATACACAGAGTTGTGTGGCATTTCAGCAGAGCAGCTGCTCAGGCACACACAGAGAACCAGAAGTTTTATGTACTCTGGCCCAGGGATTCCTGGCAAGGAAGCAGATTCATCTGTACATTCTCCTAGAAAAAAGGCTGAATCCAGGAAGCCAAGCAGCATTATTCTTCAGTCTCCACTTCCACTGCGCCTCACAATTTAAGACCCAATGGCTTGCAATATCAACCAGCCAATGTCAACAGACTGAGTCTGCCTGAAATGGGAGTAAGTTCCTGAGGTGGAGGGGTGGCCACCATATCTCCAGTTAGGTTGACTTTACATTCCAGCCTGCTGGCTCTGGTGAGTCCAGACATTCCAGAGGAGGAGGGGTCCCCCCAAAGTAGCACACTTGCTTTGCCAGATCATGACCAGACTACTTCATTAAGCAAGACCCCAATCAATTCCTCCTCTGAGTCAGGCCTCCCTGTGGGGACCTTCAGTCACTCCAGCCAGGCATTTATAAACAGAACTCTAATCTCTCCCAGGGGGTGGGGTGGCCACCATCTCTGAGGTTCAATTGACTCAGCAGTTTTAGCCTGCCAGTTCTGGAGAGCCCAGGCAGTCAGGACAAGGAAGGGACCCAACAACACAGTACACACACCCTACCAAAAGCAGCCAGATGGCTTCTGTAAGCAGGTCCCTGATCCTGTTCCTCCTGACTGGGTGGGACTGCACAACATGGGCATCCAGACATCTCTTATAGGAGTGTTCAGCTAGCAAGAGGTCAGTATCCCCCTAGGATAGAGATACCAGCAGAAGGAGCAGGTTACCATCTTTGCTGTTTCACAGCTTTCACTGTTGATAACCCCAGGTACAGGGAAAACCAAGGAAACTGGGTCTGAAGCAAAACCCCAGTGAAGTGCAACAGCCCTACAGCTGCTAACAGTCAGTGGTCTGAGAGTTAAAAGGAAAGCAAACAAACAGGAAACAACAACAACAGCATCAATATAAAAAGCCCCACAAAAACTCTATGCAAAGGTCAGCAACCTCAAAGATCAAAAACACATAAGCCTACAAAGAGGAGAAAAAATTAAACACAAAAATGCTGAAAACTCATAAAGTCAGAATGCCTGTTTTCTTCCAAATGTTCTCAACACCTTTCCAGCAAGAGAACAGAATTGGGCTCAGGCTGAGATGGCTTAATTGACAAAAGTAGGCTTCAGAAGGTGAGTAACAATGAACTTCTTTGAGCTAAAAGAGCATGTTGTAAACCAATGCAAGGAAGCTAAGAATCATAATAGAGCAATACAGGAATTGATAACCAGAATAACCAGTTTAAACAGGAACATAACCAACCAGATGAAGCTGAAAAGTACATCACTAGAACTTCACAATCTAATCACAATTACCAATAGCAGAATAGACCAAGTGGAGGAAAAAATCTCAAAGCTTGGGGGCGGAGCAAGATGGCCGAATAGGAACAGCTCCAGTCTCCAACTCCCAGCGCCAGCGACACAGAAGACCGGTGATTTCTGCATTTTCAACTGAGGTACTGGGTTCATCTCACTGGGGAGTGCCGGACCATCGGTGCTGGTCAGCTGCTGCAGCCCGACCAGGCAGACCTGAAGCAGGGCGAGGCATCGCCTCACCTGGGAAGCGCAAAGGGGAAGGGAATCCCTTTTCCTAGCCAGGGGAACTGAGACACACAACACCTGGAAAATCGGGTAACTCCCACCCCAATATTGCGCTTTAAGCAAACAGGCACACCAGGAGATCATATCCCACACCTGGCCGGAAGGGTCCCACGCCCACGGAGCCTCCATCATTGCTAGCACAGCAGTCTGTGATCTACCGGCAAGGCAGCAGCGAGGCTGGGGGAGGGGCGCCCGCCATTGCTGAGGCTTAACTAGGTAAACAAAGCTGCTGGGAAGCTCGAACTGGGTGGAGCTCACAGCAGCTCAAGGAAACCTGCCTGTCTCTGTAGACTCCACCTCTGGGGACAGGGCACAGCTACACAACAACAACAACAACAACAAAAAAGGAGCAGAAACCTCTGCAGACGCAAACGACTCTGTCTGACAGCTTTGAAGAGAGCAGTGGATCTCCCAACACGGAGGTTGAGATCTGAGAAGGGACAGACTGCCTGCTCAAGTGGGTCCCTGACCCCTGAGTAGCCTAACTGGGAGACATCCCCCACTAGGGGCAGTCTGACACCCCACACCTCACAGGGTGGAGTACACCCCT